>NW_015620736.1:0-1673 GCF_001515605.1 Sinocyclocheilus anshuiensis
TGATTTCTGAAGGATCGTGTGACACTGGAGACTGGAGTAATGGCTGCTGGAAATTCAGCTTTGTGGACAGGAATAAATTATTAAATATATTAAATTTAAAAATGAATATATTTTATACTTTTAAAATAGAAAAATATATATATATAATATGTTAATATACTAATTAATATAGAAAACAGCTATTTTATAAAATAATAATAATTTTTTTTTTTTATTGTAATAATATTTCACAATGATACACTTTTTTACTGTATTTTTGATCAAATAAATGCAGCATCAAAAACATAAGAGACTTTCAAAAACATTAAACATCTTACCAACCCTAAACTTTTTAAGGTATTGTATATGCTACTTGATACACACATTAGAACAAAAACAATAATGTACAGTAATTATTTTGCAGGAATTGCAGTGAAAAAATATTTTCAGTTACTGTGGCTATTGGGTTTGAACCAATCCAGTTCACCCCAGGTCACTTAATGACTGAAGTCTGCAAAGAAATGACTGTGAATACAAGCCCAGCTTATACAAACAGAACGTTCTGCTGAAAATTTGCGAGGCTGGTTAGAGCTAGAAGAGAATTTGTGCAATTATTGGCTGAGTAAAAGTTGTGATGGAGAGGGAACATACTGTAGTATATGGGGATGCCGTCCTTACCAGCACTGGTGCCCGCGCCAGTGGAGAGATCAGTGCCCATCAGACCACCTAGCATGGGAAGAGAAAGACAGAAAGAGAGAGATTTCAGTCACTTCACTGCAACTGACATCCACATCCTACCACAAAATCTTCTTAAAACTGTCAGGTCATTTATTCAACTCCCTCAAGCCACAGAGATCTTCCTCCCTCCCAGCGCGTTTAAGAGCGATGGAGACCGAAAGACAAATATAAGGTGACAGAGATGTGTGTGTGTGTCTGAGAAGAACAAAACACTGTCCTTTTCCACCTCAGCACACTTTTCTGAGGGGGAAGCGATGTGGCCGGCGGGGCTCGGCCGCGGTGTCCAAGAAAAATTGCACATTTTTATTTTTAAGCATGCAGGGGAGCAAGTGTGGTCAAAGGCGTGCAGGCTGGGCCAAAACTCATATTTAGCTAAGCGCTCCTGGAATACAGAGCTGATTGCATCAGGAGAAAGCAGTTTTAATGACAGAGCTGTGGGTGAGAGACTCTGTCTAATGAAGCAAGACAACACAACAATAACAAACGGCCAATGGGATCGTGCTCTATGAACATCGGTCATGGGGAATTACAGACGAAAAGACAAATGGAGAGAAATATAGGGGAATTATGCTGATTATTAAATTCAATATTAGTAATAGATAATTATTTAGGTACATTTTTTTTTACATTTGAAGTCAGCATGAAAGAGAATTTTTAATTTTAAGCCTATTTTAAAATAGTATATTTTTTCTTGTCTGAAAAAAGGCGTAGAAACGATTTTCACACACATTTTTAGTAAACAATTAAAGATATCTGGAAAACGTTTTTTTTCAATAATCTTTGTTTTATTTACAGCTTAAATTTTTTTCAGTGTTGGTTACATCAGCAAAATAGAAAAGTTGTTTCAGTGCCAACTGAATGTTATTATATTTTAAAGAAACATTTTTTTTTCTAGACAAACTGTATCCTGTGTTTTTACCTGCACTAGGTGGTCTGTGTGTGACCCCGGGTGACAT
>NW_015620737.1:0-1674 GCF_001515605.1 Sinocyclocheilus anshuiensis
AAGATGCTGTCACATCAAAGGGTAAATCCCACAAGAAAAGAACAAATAGTTCTGAATTGTCAGCACCCATTTTTGAGAAAGCCAGCAATGACAGCATATCAAGTGAAGAAGCCAGCAGAAGCTCAAATGATCTATTCCCTGACCCCCCACCTCTCTGCAGTTCACTTGTGGACAAAGTCTGTTTATCACCTTCAAAAGTCCATGATGCTACAGCACAAAACAATGGGCAATGTCTCATTCCCTATCCTTCAGAGCATGATCAGAGTCCTATAAAGTCACCCCTTTCTTTTGACACAACATCGATGTTTGGTGACCTTTCAGTGGGAGGTTTTGAGAGCAATCTTTATCCAGATATTCAGCTTGCCAAAGAGAGCTTTAGTCCTCTGGAAACCACAACAGATAAAAAAGAACTTTTTGAGTCGTCATTCTCACCATTCTTAGAGCAGAGAGACTGGAATCTGATGGTTGATGTTACTCCTGTGCTGCCAAATGAGATTTCTCAGTACAAAGAGGACTCTGACTCAAATGAGAATAAGACCAATTTTAACCATGTCTCATTTGCTTTGCCAGAGAAATTAATGGACTACAATCCAAATCTCAACAGTAATGTGTCAGTTGATGATCTAGAAATCAAAAGGATAATTACAGAGCTTGAGAGTCAGCTGCAAACAGCCAAACTCAGCAGCCCTCCACCATTAGACAGTGAGCTTCCAAAACAGTTAACAATGAGCAAATTCTCTCCACTGAGACTTGACCCTGACAGTGAAGATGAGGACAGTAGCTTAGAGATGAACTGTTCCTCAGAGAACTTGCAAATTGTCAGACCAGTAGACTCACAATCAGTGCTGTTCTCAGAACCTGACTTACCGTGGTCTAGTCTGCTCCCATTTGGATTGATATGTGGACAGCAAGGTCTTCATACGCCAACACATTCCTCTACTATCAACACACCAACTGATTCAGAACATGACCATTTGGATATAAAGGACAGCATGGGGCTCACTGATTTGAACGCAGAAAATGGTTCACCTACGCATCCAGAGGACAAAACAGAGAAGAATGACTGCTTAGACAAGTCCAAGGAGATGCTTGAGCATGAAATTTACACAGAAAATCTAATGAAAAGCTTGGAAGTTATCTCAGATTCTTTGTCTTCAGGTTTTACATCACCTCAGTCATCTCCTAATCAAGAGAGTGTGGTTCCTGAAGAACAAGAAAAACAAGACAATGAACACTCTGAACAAAATGAGTCTGAACATATAGAATCTAGAAACACAAAAGCAGAGCTCACAAAGTTCTTAGTGGAGACATTTAACACAAACTCCGCTACACTAGAAGAGACAACCAGTGACATTTCTGGGTCAGATAACAGAACAAAGGTCTGCATAAATGAGACTAGTAATGACACTCTTCATCATGAATTATTAGCTAATGAACAACAGTTTGCGGAGAGTTCCTTTGAGAGTCCACCAACTACATGTGTGAACTCAAATGAAATCGATTTACAGAAGTCTTCTGTCTCCATATATGAACACAAGTGTGAGTCCCCTGTCAGCCAAACTGAAATTGCCGAGTGTGATACACAGTTTGATATTAAGAACTCAAATTATACTATGCAAACTTCAGACTTCTCCAAAATATTCCACTTCTCAGCATCCCCTACCATACCAAAAG
>NW_015620738.1:0-1543 GCF_001515605.1 Sinocyclocheilus anshuiensis
ACACACACACACACACACACACACACACACACACACACAAACGAACATGTCACAACCAGCGTCTTCCATAAAAAGTCACTGACCTCAGAATATAACCCCATCATTTCTGGCTCACAGCTGCGTCAACGCAGTACAAACAGAATGAGCCGATCACAATACTGTATCCTGCCAGACAGACAGACCACCTGTGACTCAAACGAGCAGGATAAATAAACACCCGGGCAAAAGAATTCTCTGAAGTTCCCAGAAGGATCTTCAGACTTGATTTAAGGTGTTTGTTCAACCAAACACAAACACGTTGTCATGAATTGCTCATGAATTGTCTCATGTTCCAAACCGAATGACACAAATGTTGAAAAATGTACACAGACGGTAGACAGATAGAGCTAATCAAATACAGTAAATGGGACCTCAAACATGTTTGTGATGAGAACAAACCTCTTTGATTCGAGCATGTCAAGCAAGTTAGAGCTCATCAAAAATGATAAATGGAAGCTCAATGTGTATGTGTGCTGATTAATGTTTATATGTGAACAAAAGACTAGCCTAAATTAAATCTGTTCATCATATAAAGTGATTCACATGGAATCCTCTCACGATGTCTTTATGATTTTTTTTCAAATTTTGGTTGCATAAACATTCGATGGTTGGACAAAAATGATTTGAGAATATTAAAACTACCTTCATTTGTGTTTGAAAGATGTATACAAGTCTTATGGTTTGAAATGACGTGAGGGTGAGTAAATGAATTGAGTAAATTAGTAAAATATTTATTTTTTATTTTTGGGTGAACTATCCCTTTAAATTCTTGCACACGGTTATCGGATGGTTTCAGAAGACTTGAAAGGTAGCGCACAAGTTATATGGACTATTTTTATGAATTTTGCCAATTTTGAAGTTCAGCAGCTCCATTGTGAGAACAAGTTTGGAATGATATGAGGGTTGAGTAAACAATGAAAATTTAAATTCAAATTAAATTTTTTAAAAACAAATAACAGGAGCACAAGAGTTAATGTGATTGCAAGGTGTGCAAGACAAGGTGTGATTGCAATATTTCAATGGGATTATGAAATTATCATTTGCTTTAGATGAACCCTTGAATGGAACAGAATCCCACCAGAATATAAAAAAAGTTATTGTAGATTCTCTCAAAAAAAAAAAGAAAAAAAAAAAGGTTGTCGTCAAATCAAAATTGTGAACATTTATAGGGAGTTTAGAGTTTAAATTTGGCATTTATGTATTGATTTCTTGGTAACACTTGGTAAGGCCATTATGTACAATGCATTCTAAAAGTATTCATAATGCAGCTTGTAATGCATTATATATTTTCAGAAATAATTGTAACTAAAGTTAAAAATGCATTATAATATTTGAATGTTTGACTGCCATGCATTTTAATGTATTATCCTTTCTAACAACGAATAGCTAAATGTTATAATGTATTGTAATATTATAATGTAAACAACTTTGGTTACAATTATTCATGAGATCATACAACATATTACAAGGTGCATTACAAGGCATAATTAATGCATTAAAACTA
>NW_015620739.1:0-1674 GCF_001515605.1 Sinocyclocheilus anshuiensis
TCACTATAATCGTGATAAGAAATGTTCATACCGTTACATCCCTAGAAGGCACAAAATCGCCTGGTTTATTGTTTGCTGGTGATTACATACATTTATTTATTTACAGTAGGGAACTCCATTTTTGTAATAAGGGCAGAGAGCGCCTAGTTTTACTCTAAAAAAGACTCAAGTAAGCCAAGGACTGATGCATTTTTTATGATCCTTTTCATCTAACCATAGCAGACATGTAAAAGAAGTGAATGTGGGCTTCGCTAACACACTAAATGTTATAGTCCTCAACAGTTTTAATGCTTGTCCTCATCAGAGCATCTCAGGCTAATGATTAAACATTTGACATCACTGAGAATCACACTGACCATCCAAAAGAGTCAGTTGTTTTTAGTCACTATGCTAATGAAAAACATATTTGTTGTTTGCCTTTATAAAACTATGCTACAGTAATCGAAGTAATCAATTATTTTGGTTAGTATTGCTACTGGGTCAATTGTACAATTCAGTGTCTTTTATGTCCCCAAATTACAAATTATGCCATGTATTATGTTACTAATGAGATAATTTCACTAGAAATTCTTTAGAGAAGAGCATGTTAGAGAAGACTTTATAATGCTGCACCCTTTTTGCCAATTTTACCTATTTTAATCAATTAAAAATTTGAGTTTGTGCAAAATTAATACTGATAGCAAAGTAGGTTTGAGTTACTGTTCATCTTGTCATATCATTATAAATGGTCTACAATAAATAAATAAATAAATTTATATATATTCTATACCCAGATTTTACTTTCAAACTATTTTAAAGACAACGTTGTTAATGTGATGAATCACATAATCTGATATCCATTTAAATGTTATTTCAAAACTTTAAATACCATATAGTACTGTTAATTTTTGTGCGTGTTTTTTTACACTCAGTTATGGCATCAATATGAAACAGACAAATTATATTAAATAACTTATTTTTAAAAAAATGATCACTAATGTACTATCAAATAAGGTTGGGTGACAATGTCTCAGTCAATGCAAGTTGTGACAATTTTTATAAGATTATTAGGCTATTATGCAATTTGTCCAAAAAACCTGTTGTTATGACAAAAAAAATAGTTTCGAAGCCCAAAACGCACCGAATTGTAGAAATGACCCCGTCACAATACAACTGTGGTAGCTTATCTCGTCTCATCAGATCAACTATACAAACTTACAGAGCTTTAAAGATTCTTACGGTGTATGAATAAGATTCTATTTGAATTTATAACTACACGTGTTATTTTGCTGGTATTCCGGTTACCATGTTTTTTGTTTGAAAGCGGAGGTTGTACTGTGCCATAGGAGTTTATTCTATGTGAAACGCACAAGTGTCAAATCAGCCTGCTTTTATACTGGTGTCCCTTGACATCACCCGCTGCGTGGCAGCCGCATTTCACGAGAGGCGGAATTTACCTGCCACGAACATTTTCTCTTCCCTGCCCTTCAGAGAGCGCTCTTTGGTGGGCAAAACGCTCTCGTTTGCCATATCGAGCTAAGCGACTGTCACGCGCAGACCGAGCTGCATGACGATGAGGATGATGGTGATGATGCCCGCGTGCGCTCCTGCTTGCAAAAATAAACATTTCCACGCGGGCGCCATGGAGCTGGAGGAGGAGTGAGGGGACGGCCTCGCCCACCTCATGAATATTCA
>NW_015620740.1:0-1674 GCF_001515605.1 Sinocyclocheilus anshuiensis
ACACACACACACACACACACATAAATGCACGTGCGCACGCACACACACACAAACAAAGATTTCTACTGCATTTTTCTCATTCCAGATCAGCTACATGACTTCTCACATCAGACAAAGTTTATTACGTGGATCAGTCATTTATATCCACACTATGTTAAGCATAATTACTCCCTTCTGATAAAGCAATAATAATATGTTAATATTACAGGTTTGTTTTAACAATCACCAGGGGCCAGTTGTTCAAAAAGCTTCATGTGGATCAGAATGATCTGGATTTGGAAATGTATGAAGTGTTTTGGTAGTTTTAGAGCAATTTGAATCTGCTGTGCCAAGACAAAAGTGGGTTAGGAGAGTTTTAGAAAAGTGACTTAAGTATTGAGAAATGTGTCCGTCAGCTGTAATATAAAGAACTTGAAAGCCTTCATAAGTCCAGATCTGTGTAGCGCAGAGGAATTACATTTCTTTAGGGATGCTTGGGTTGGGAATTTTAACTTTCATTTGACCTAACGTGACCTCTTCAACTGCATTAAACTCCTTATTGATTTATCACTGACTGACTTAACTGTATAAAATGTGTAATGACACAGTACAGTATCTGCACATTATACATCTAAATCAGCCAATGCACTGATAAATGGGTACTAGTTAACATTTCTTAATTATTGGATAAGCTTGCTGTTGAGTCAGCAATCATTCCTGTCCACTAGATGGCGATGCTTGATAAAGACTCTCTCTGTCTGTGCCATCGATTTCAGAACAAGTACTGTATATATAGACTTTCCATGCATATAACTTAAATATTATATGAAACACCACATATATTGAAGATCGTATATTTACATTGGAAAGAAATGCAACCTTACATACTAAATTAGTGGAATTATTATGCACTGCAGATGTAGGAATATAAACTAATAATTAAGCACACATAATTAGGCATTATAATGAATGCCTAATTGTTGGGGCACAATATTATTAGATAAGGTCTGTTTTGATGCCACATATATATATATTTTAAACATCCGTCTGGAGAATTAACCCTCTTTATAAATAAATAAACATAAAAAATGACTGAGTAGAGACACTTTGTAAACGGTAACAAATGTATTCCAGTCAGCATGAATTTGATTAGATGAGCAAATTATTTAATATATTTCAGTTCTCTCGAACTGCTTACACCAGGAAGAGTTTCTTCTGCTGGTAAGCTGAATTCAGCCGAATTTCTATTAAATCAAGCCCACACAATAAGAGACTCCAGCATATCACCTGACAGTATCTTCACAAAGGACACTGTCAAACTTTCTTCTTTTTCAATAAATGAGATGTGTAACCACTAGAAAATAATCTCATCTTTTAAAATAACCTGTAGGCTATTTTATAATAAATTAGGATATTAAATTTTTTTATTTATTTATCATAATGTGGGACACTACCGTTCAAAAGTTTGGGGTCAGTACTTTTTTTTTTTTGAAAGAAATTAATACTTTTATTCAGCCTAGGATGTGTAAAATTGATCAAAAGTGACAGTAAAGACTTATATTGTTACAAAAGGTTTCTATTTGGAATAAACATTGTTCTTTTTAACTGTTTATTAATCAAAGAATCCTGAAAAAAGAATCACAGGTTCTAAAACAAATATTAAGCAGCACAACTGTTTCCAACATTGATAATAAA
>NW_015620741.1:0-1677 GCF_001515605.1 Sinocyclocheilus anshuiensis
AAAAAAAAAAAAAACGTCCTGAAGGATGATATCATTATTGACCTGCCTTGTTTATTAGTTAGAGCCATAGCGTTGTGGGCAGCAATCCAACATATAATTTTCAGTGTAAAATGAATGATTGAATGAATTATTCATTCATTATATATACATGCTGCAAATTATTTTCATGTTTAGGATAACCGATTAATAGCTGATATTAAAGGTCTATCCAATCTATAAAAATACTAATCACTAAACACTAACACAACATCAACTGAACATTACATTTAGCAGTATTATTAAATTATTGTCATTTTTCAAAATTTAATTTGAGATTATTAGATGATGGTAATTGTAAACTGATAACCAATATAAAATCAATACTATTGTGTATGTCTAGATATTACACAAGACAATATTTTACATATTAAAACAATTAGAACAGAAAAAAACAACAACACAATTGTAATGAGACAAAAGAAAAAATGAAAAGAAACTGACAATTTAATAAGAAATATTCCAGATTTGTATCTTCTTTTATGTTAGAAGTTGACAAAATGCATAATAATCAGTGTAGTAAAATGACGCAGAATGCACCCTCATGTACACTTAATTGTGATATTTTAATTAACAAAAACAAAATATTATGATTTCTGTCTTTAAATATGGAAAGTTTGCTATTTTATTCAACTTATTTGGACAGTGTATGTGATGGGGGCATAAAAATGTTCTGCATAACAGGATTGACCCAAATGTGGGCCGTGACAGTGCCGTGTGGGTTTTTGAAGGCTGGAGAGACTCTGTATATGAACACAGTCTGTGTGGGGAGCTGAACAAACACCGGGAAGGACTGTGCCCAATGAGTGCCACATCTAATCAGCCTCCATGTGTCCTTCACAGGGTGCTCAGCCGGAAAAACTGGAAATTGAGTGGAGCCATTTCTCTCTGGAGCTCTTGCTCTCTCTCACTCCCTCTGTTGCAGAGCTAATGCAAGATATACGATTTCATAAGTGGATTACATAAGTGGATAAAAAGAATCTGACCTTTAATTCATGCAGAATTTACCTACACCGACATAAATACAACATCACGTCATACTGAGTTTCTGCACTTTTCAATCTAACTGCCAGTCTAAAATTCCAATTATCCAGTAGAATCTTGACTCCTGGAATCCTATTGGATTGGTGTAATATTTTACACATCCATACTTGGGTTGAATGAGAATAGTGAATAATATTATTACTGTATGTTTCAAGGAGATCACATGCAGAGCTATACGCACATTAAAATTCCCAAAAGATTTTCTTTTGATGTCCTATTAATAGGCATTTCATCCTCTCGGCAGCATGTTGCTAAGCTAACAATCTCATTCTCTAATAAGTATGAATAAGTATGACTGTATAATATTTTTATACATTCATACTTATCTGTTATAAATAAATTATAAATACATTATAGT
Source organism: Sinocyclocheilus anshuiensis (assembly GCF_001515605.1). Taxonomy (NCBI): domain Eukaryota; kingdom Metazoa; phylum Chordata; class Actinopteri; order Cypriniformes; family Cyprinidae; genus Sinocyclocheilus; species Sinocyclocheilus anshuiensis. Next base: position 1,439 of record NW_015620741.1, read on the forward strand.
CAAAATTTCTCTCTCTGTCTTTACACAAACATTGGTGCATTTTGGGATTGCCTTCTCTGCAAAAATTACATTCAATGCTGCCTCAGAATTTTGTATTTCTACATCTTGGAACAGTGTTTTTCAAAGAAAAGTGAATATGATGCCTTAAAATGCTGCATATGTAGGTGGCTTACAAGATTCTGAGTCTAGTTTCTGAAAGAACATTTAGAAACACTTTACAATAAGGTCCCATTAGTTAA
>NW_015620742.1:0-1646 GCF_001515605.1 Sinocyclocheilus anshuiensis
TTTAAGGGGGTCTGAATACTTTCCGTACCCACTGTACATATATACTTCTTGTGCATATATCTTTTGTTTGTTATATAATGTAACGTTTAGACTCCAATGCCTAAAATCTCAATCTCAAAGGTCTAAGAAAAAATCTAATACTTTTTGTTTAAATAGTTTATATTCATTATAACTACAGTAGCATGCTTTCTAGATAAAAACTCTGGATACAAATGGCATTATTTATGTTGTAACAATCAAGGACAGCTGGAAGAGTAAATGCTAAAAAGTTGACATTAAAGTTAAAGTAAAATAAAAATGGGTACAAAAAGTTTGCTTGTCAGGGAGTGTTTGCTACATCAAAACAATCGTATTCTTGGTTGTCTCTCTAAACTCACTGAGAATAAAAAGCAGAAGCTTCAGAGAGGCCAAAGATGACTTTGAAGGAGCTACAGAATCCAGACACTGAACGGATGAAGGTGGACCAGTCAACCATATACAGAGTTCTGTATAATACTGCTATATATACGAAGGACACAAAAGAAGCCATTACTCAGAAAAGGGTGTGTGAAAGCACCTCTAGATTTTACCCGAAAGCATAACAGTGACCCAACTGCACTGTGGGAAAAGATTTGTGCTCCGATGAGACCAGGATAGAGCTTATTTTAGCCACAAATTCAAAGCTATATGTGCAGTGAAACTGCAGCGCTGCCCACACAGAAAAACAGCATCCTTACAGTGAAGTATGGAGCTGTTAGCATCCTGCTGTGGGACGGCTTTTCATCAGCAGGGACTGGACATCTTGTTAAAGTGGAAGGAAAAATGGATGGTGCAAACTTCATGGAGCTATTGCACGAGAAACAATGTCAGTATGCTAAAAATATATATATATATATATATATATATATATATTTCAGTGGGATACACATGAGGCCAAATTAACATTGGAGATGGAATAGCCTATAGTCTTCTCAGTCCACTTGAGGACATGCACTGTTTAGAAATTGCAGTGCATATTTTCGTACAACCTAAATCTCCCTGGAAGAATGTCAAAAAGGCACCTGAATAGTATGCATTTGTAGTGTATACTCTACATACCTTAAAAACTGCCAATGATGCATAACCAAACTATAAGAGACAACTATTACAGACTAGGGTTTTAAAGTACGTTAAGGAAAAACATAGGGGTTTGTAAAGTGCATCACACAATCAAAACGACGAGAAAATATAAAGCTCAACATATACTGTATACTCCTATCTGTCAAACACTCAATCAAAGACAATTAATGAAACATTACTCTGTTTCAGCAGCCTTGCATGTCAGCTTTTGATTCAATCGGTAGCAATGATATTTCTGAAATATTATCACACCAAACTAAGCAAACGGATACCAAAACCCCACACATTTTTAAACAATATTTATTCAGGTTTTGATGTATACACAAATATTTCATATTTTAATAGTATATTGATTACATATATAATATATATATATATTTAGTTATACAGTGGCCTCAAGTATTTGGGCACACACAAAAACATTTTTGAATATCTGTGCATTATATAACAAAATATTAAGCCAACAGGCATTACTTTTCAATAAGCCACTTTTTTTCAATACTTTCATTACCTTTTCTATGTAAACGCCCTATACACAATTTAAAATG
>NW_015620743.1:0-1676 GCF_001515605.1 Sinocyclocheilus anshuiensis
AATAAGCAGCAAATTAGGAGTTTATTGAGGGAAAAGTCGTAGTTACAAGTGAATTAGTGTTCCCTATTCTAAAGTGTTACCATTGTTTGTCTGACAGAATGTTTCAAACTTAAATGTACTTTAAATGTACTTACCTTTTCAAAATGGCACCACAGAATGACCCAGCTGTGATTTTTGTGTCAGAGTTGTTTTGTTTGCCTCTTCAGCCTCTAGAGGGAGCTAACATGTTTAGTAATTTTAATGGTTCGCATCTACATGAGAAAACAACTCTTTAAAAAACCTCAAAAGGGCTTTGCAGTAGCATTTTTGCACAAATACATCATTTTTTAAGTATATACTTTAATACATAACATGATAGAATTGCTGCCATGATTGTAAGTTACACATGTTTGGTATATAGTGCAAACGCATTGCTTTTTGTCATTTCGAGAGCTTCTCTGCCACTTATTGTTTTTTTTGTGTGGATTTCTCTAAAATGCCAGCCGTACCGGTTCACTTTCTGTGTGCTACAGCCCTGTGCGTCCATGCATCTGAGTTGATATAGCCAATATCCCATCACAGCATGCTGCATCTCCTTCAAGCCAAAGTTGATCATCAGTTCGCCAGTGTCAGCATTGGAGCGTTTCCATGGATACGGCGGTCCGTCCAGCAGAGTGACGGCGAGACCTCCGTGTGTGTGTGTGTGTGTGTGTTTGTGAAAATGAGGGCAGCAGCTGCGCTCCTTCAGCTTGCACAGTCCACAACTGAGGAGCTCACAAAGAAAATCAATCTCAATCTCATCAGAAAGCATCTGAATCCATTACAGTCGGCCTGATGTAAATATGCTGTTCACCAGACTCTGCTCTTTAAGTCTTTGATAGTTTGTGGGCTGGGAAAATACTTAAAAAGCAAATCCCCGGCACTGTAGTCAACATTATGCTCGGAATCACAGCTGCAAGCACGTTTTTCCTTTCTGTCTTAGGGTGCATACTTTCTGATCTTACTAAAGGGACATGTATACACACCAAAGTCTGACTGACATGAATACTAATGATTGAATGGGTTCATATTTGGCCATTTTGAAATGATCGCGTTGGCTAATATCCATGTCCACTTAGCCGATTAACACAAGTGTTTGCTTGCTTCTGTGTCACTTCCCAAATGTACTGACTCTCTGTATGCAGTTGAATAGTTTTTAAGTAAGAAACCCAAACCTAAGACAAAACATATTCCCACAAAACATCTCATTATTTTTCAAAGTAAACTGTGTAAAAGTACCATGGTGCTACAATATAGCTGTCTGCAGTTGGAAAGTAATTGGCAGTTGTTTCTAGACCCGGAGAGTTTCTATCGAGGTCTGGCTTAATCTAGAGAGCCTCTGTGTGTAAGGTGAGCAGATGCCACTGATAACTGGCCTAGCGGGAGTCTGGCTTGTCATGGTCTGTAGATTACACAAATAAACAGAAGGTCAGAAACAGGGTCGTAAATCCTGTTCTGGCAGGCAAGGGGATCCAGTGAAACGCGATGTGTATCGCTCTGGAGAACAGAGGTCAGGATCATGGACTCACTGGAGAAAAGTGAGGTGCACTAGTGGCTTCAGCCTATGCTAAACATGCCTATGCTAGCGTCACACAGTGTTGCAGTGCTCGGTCTTGAGTCTTGAGATTTGGACTCGACCGTCCTCTGATTCAGCAGGA
>NW_015620744.1:0-1678 GCF_001515605.1 Sinocyclocheilus anshuiensis
GAATTGACAATAAAGCAGACTTGACTTGACTTGACTTGAATATGACTGTTGTGCTTTTATATGTCCTGTTTTAATTTTAATTTTAGTAACTGTTTTTGAGTAATTGTGTTTTGTGTTTTTATTTTTTATAAGTTTTTATTGTTTTTTAAATGTCAGTATAGTTTTTATTAATTGATATTTCAGTTTTATTGTTTAGTTATTGTAGCACATCAAGATAAATTAAATGAAAATGAGAAATGCTGCTTTGTCGACTAGCTGAAATACAATACGTTTTTTTTTAAGTTCGTCCTTTTGGAAAGTACAAAGTAAGGATGTTTATTTATTTATTTACTTTTTATTTAATTATATTATATTATATTTTATTTTTATTACCCAGCAAAGCTATCATGTAATGTCTGAAGAAGAAAAAAAAAACTTTTACTTTGTCATGCTTTTTATGCTTGAAAGCTTATTGTAATTGTGTGTATAAGACAAATAAGAAAGTGAACAACATGAGGATGAGTAAACAATGATAAACTTTTCATTATTCATAGCTGTTTCTTTAAGACTCTGACAGAAAGCTTTTATTTGTGTTATGATTGATCAGGAGGTGCGAAGCAAAGCAAATGTAATAAAGTGTGAACCGCAGCTCTAGAAATCTTTGAAAACAAATGCATGTTCTCTATATTAACCATTCCATATCACCGTTCTGAAGGTCTTACGAACAATCCCAATGAAAGTGTAATGACATATCTGCCTTTATTTAATGTGACGAAAACATTATGCAAGCACAAAGCCACAACAACATTAATAATGAATTTGCATTAAATATGAAAAGGTTGGTTTTATTGCATTTCAGGCGTTTATGAAGTGTAAGCCCTATATGTGTGTGTTTGCGTACCCTCACACTGCCAAGATAAACTCATAAGGCAATATTTATTATAATAAGGCCAAGGCCGGCTGTGGAGCGCTGCCTTTGAGATGCATGCAAGGATGGGTAATTAACACACCCAATTATGAGAGAATAATCCCACACGGGTCTTAAAGAAGCTCACATCTGGAGTCGGATCAAACATGTGGAGCCGTGGGACTACAGTGGCAAGACCTCAGTCTAATGTAGGCCATTGTTCACTAGTTTCATCACGAGTTTTGGAAGTACAAACTGTTGTATACATCATCAATAATCCAAATTGCTACCGACGTGTTAATTTCAGTGCTAATTGGTGCCACGATGCATTAAGAGGATTTGCTGTATGCAGTTCAGTGTGAATGCGGTCGACACATCGCAACTGCCTCAATTAAGTACAACTTATCAAATATTGAGATCCATCAGCATACTGATTTAGCCGGAAACACTTTGACGTCGTTTGATAGTGGCATCCCATCTGGTGAAGATGAACAATTATGTGAAATAGCAGATGAATCAGTAATAGGTCTCATTCTGTTTTTAAAACTGTGCTATTGATTGCATTGTTCAGATCAATGGAAAACACAGTTCACAACTCCTTTTACTTCTATAGTATATATTTGTATTGTATTTTGAAGTTAATTGGATATTCAGTGATTAAAAAAAAAGATGTTGGGTAGGACATATTGAATTATTTAGTTATAATAACCCTTACGGAAAAAATAGAAATATAGGAGGAAAGTTATGAAAGTTCTGAAGAAATTAAATTACATAATTCAATTAAATTAATAT
>NW_015620745.1:0-1678 GCF_001515605.1 Sinocyclocheilus anshuiensis
AAATATAGGCTCTCGGTGAGATTCGTGATCCTGATGCCAGGCACGGACAGATGGATGTGAGGTTATGTTTGCTCTCTACTTTGGCTGTGCTGGATTACTTTTATGGAAGAAACATGAAAGTTGCTCATGATGAAAATTTCATGGATCAAGAATAGGAAGGAGACCAACCACCCCATTGAGTCTGTTTTTTTTTATTCAGGGAGGTTTCAGGGACATCTCAGAAGTAGAGTATACAGTAACACTACAATACAATAAATTGTCTTCCATCCAGGTTGTCTTCAAGGCTATTCGGACAGTTATGAACTGGACTGACATTTCACTCGCCATTACAATTCTTCAAATTACTTTCATCCATGCGTGATGAATAATATATTTTCTTCACTATTGAAAAATGGCAGGATGCCATATTCAGTTGTGAGCTTTTGCATGGGCTGTAGCATTAAAGAAAACAATGTAAACCACAAAAGGCTATGCATGCACTGCAATGGTTTTGACTTAGTTAGGGCATATTCTTAGATTCTTGTGTTTTATTAAACAGCAGTAACAGCTATATGATAAAATGTTAAATAAATAAGTCACATTTAATAACAGTTAGAAAAAAAAACAATCCACAAGGTAATGTAGTTTATACACCTAATTGTAGGCTGCCAAGCAACATCATACTTTTAATAGAATAGGGCGGTCACAGTGTTTATATGCTTTTTATAACCTTTTCAAATGTGGCTCAACCATCAGCATCTTGAGTCAACTATTTGCTTTATATTCTTAATTATGTAGTTAAAATTAACTATGACCTTGTTTATTCTCATCTGCATAGCATCAGCTATAAGTTTCTTGTCGGAAAGTCCTAAGATAGACCAGGTAAATCAAACGTTTTCGCCTGTGTATTTATGTAAACGTATAAAATGTTGAATGAAAGAACCACAGTATTTGTGCCAGTTCTTCAAGTGTTCCCAGAGCAAAGCAGAACAAACAACATTTAATCAAATAATTCTGCCCCAGGGGTTTGTCTTCAGTCCCATCTTGGATCAAATGGCAAATGGCTTTAAAGCCAATCTTGGATTTTTATAGCAAAAGGTTGGAGCTCTGCCCCTTTCCCACTATTCTTTAATATTGAAAAAAAATGAAGCTATTGATTTTCTGTCTGTTTCTCACTCTGCTCGGAATATTAAAATGGACAGTGAAATCTCGCACACGGCCACCTCCCGATTCTGAGGCCGCGTTGATGTTGAGCTGCTGTAAAAATGGTTGTTGATGGCAGGATGTTAGCAGGCTTGTTTTTTTTGAAGAGCAGAATGGAAGAAAAGAAGGTCACAAGGCTAATCACGTGGTTTCTTCTTGCATGGTGCCATTAGTCCCTTTGTTCAGAAGGATAAGAGCTTTTGTATTTGTCTTAAGAGCTCACTCGTGAAGTTCTAGTGTGCGGTTTTGTTTCTTGCGTGATCTGGTAGCACAACTATATCGTAAAAAGCACACTAAAATCTTAATGTAATCTATGAAGACCTATGGCATGTCAAGCAGAATCAGGTTTGGTGAGACTTCGACTGAGTGATACAGTTAGACTTGATATTTATGGTTTTAAATGGTTATGGTTTTTAACAATGATTTTCACTTAATGACGCATTTTAAGATAAAAAATGACGGAGTATTTTTAGTTCTTTTTGCGGTCATCAAGAAA
>NW_015620746.1:0-1671 GCF_001515605.1 Sinocyclocheilus anshuiensis
AAATCAACAAACATGTCTGTGATTGGCTACATTGCTCACCTCTGCAAAAGTGCATTGTAAAATCATTTGACGCTTTCCAAAGCAGAAAGGCAGATTCACTGGATTGTTTGCCAAATCTATTTTGTTAGGCTATTATTACGAAGAAAACAGATCCTAGACCAGGAGTTATGAGCAGCTTTTCCATCTAAAAGCAATCAGAAACAACAGCAGGCAGTTGTATGAGTTAGACTATTATACACACTAAACTCAAGTCCGACCATCACCCTCGGTCCGGAGAGGGGGCACAGGGATGTCTGTGGGGGGGCAATCCGGGCCTGCTGCTGCCTCTATGTCTATTAGCAGAAAGTCGTATCCAGCCTGCAGATTTTGGGCAGTAGTAGTTAACAGATTTCACAGAAAATCTCGTATGATAGTGTATGATGGGTACAGACTTCAGACTTTGATTCCATCCAGTCAGAGGATATGACACGTTTGATATTTTGAGCTGATTTTAGAATACACATAGTTTTCATTTGTCGGGCATATCCTACAAATGAAGCACATGTTTCTGCATGAGATTGTTATGTTTGGAAAGTCTTGAAAGTCTGGTAGTGCTTGATCCTCAGTTGATGCCCAATTTTTCTCTGTATCCATTTACAAAGTCGGCAAGTGTATGATGCCTAGGGTTTTCAAATCTATTCAGATTTTGAAAGTCGTGTAGTGTATTCCAGCCAAGAACCTGGTGCTACAAATAATCACCAAGTCCCTCTACATCTCTAAAATAATACTAATACTAACCTCCTGAAGATCTTTCCTTGCCACATGTGAACTCACCTGCTTCATTCACTGTTGCCTTCTCTTTGTCTGTGTGTGTTTGCGCTGTAGTCCTGTACACAGTAGGAAAGATTCTGCACAGATGCAAACAGACATCCAGAGGTACCATCATTGAGTTAGTGAGGTCACCTGTCTGTGTGTGTGGATAGAAAGTTCAGTGAATAGCAAGAATATGTAGTTAGTTTCTTCCTAGCCCAACAGTGTTTTCCATAGTTACGTATGTAGACTTCCTCTCCTCCGTAGAAGCCGTGACAGATTTCCTGTAGCTCCTGAATGTGTTGCTGAATGAATTTCAGCATTAAGATGAAACATACAGCAGGTATATTGTGTAATGAGATAAATTAGTCCTGTTTAACTGGTTTGGTGTTTTGTACGCTGCTGTCATCTGGACGGTGTTACTGGTAGGTTAAAGAGAGAGCTCACATCGGTTCGAGCTTATAGTTCAGTAGCTTGGGTCTCGGAGAGTGCTGATGAAGTATCATTTGGCATTTTATTGGCCTTTTTTGGACCTGACTTTCTACCAATCGCAGTAGACCTACTGCACTCGAGAAAACCTTTGAGTAGAGGGTTTATTTTACACATAAATATGGTCACAGATTCCTTTTTCACATTTTCAGTGCTGATTTGTGTGAAAAAGGACTAAAACGATTTCACAATAGATATTTATTATTAATATTACAATGAATTGGTCAGATTTTAATTCATATTAATTACACAATTGTCATTTTTAAATATATTAAATATAATTTATTAATTATAATTAAAAATTATACTTGTACTATATATATATATATATATATATACAGGTGCATCTCAATTAGAATGTCGTGGAAAAGTTCATTTATTTCAGTAATTCAA
>NW_015620747.1:0-1679 GCF_001515605.1 Sinocyclocheilus anshuiensis
TAAACTAAAAGCCATGGTCATGGGAGTTTTGGTCTTGATCACCACTAACTATTATTCCGTTATGTAAGTCTGGGTTTGGGCAATTAAGGCAGGACAAATCAAGAGAAACAGTGCAGCCTCTAAGTAGCAACACAAGGTTAATGCTGTGACAATTTAAAAGTGCTTTGACCATGTAAAATGCTTTGAGCATCTAAGAAAAGCTCTACAGAACTGTGGCAAATTACTAGCGTCCAAGCACAGAAGTTCTGGAGGCACCTATTGTTATTGTTAGTGTTCTTCTTTTTCCTGCTCTTCAGTCTATGGCAGCCTATAGAACTGTTCATAGGAAAGTTAGAAGCACACAGTTAGAAGTGGACAGTCTGATCATTAACCATAACCTAACCATAGCAAGTCTGGAGTCTCTATCTCAAACCATCTAATGCCACCAACAGCTCAGAGTTGCACTTATTGCTCTTTTGTTGGTCCTCATTTGTAAGTCACTTTAGATAAAAGTGACTGCTAAATGATTAAATGTAAATGCTTATAAAAACAAAATTCTTTCAAATGTACCATTTTTCATATGACAATTTTTTTTTTATTCTTAAAAACCTGTTTTCAAACTAGACAGTTTGTCTAATTTTCATGAAAAGGTCATCCTCAGACAATGCTGCCAAAAATGTATCAAGAGCTTTTTCATAGACCAAACCATTCTCATTTAATGCTTTAACGAATTTAACGAATTGAGGCTGTATCTCCACAATGCTTTGGCATATTGAGATGAAACTTGGTATACTTCATAGACTGATAACCCATGATAAGATTCAGCAGAGCACAGAATAATGTAAGACAGATAACTTATTAATAGTTTGACCAAAATCATGAGACATGCCCTTTACATGGTATATCAAGTCAAGCAATTTTCAATTTTCCCATGTGAGCAAAACGTTTTTTTTGCATCTTTATCTTTGAATTTGTTGTCAAGATTATTATTGAGAAAACGTGACAAGCCTTTGGCAACAGAAGCACTGTTTCTGCCATCCAAACATGATTTAAACAAATAGCTGCAAAGCAATCCTTTTTGTGACCTATTTTGTGGATTTTCCGATAAATTGAGCACTTTTGAGGAAGATTTAGAATCTGTGGATAATAGTCTCAATACTCCAGCAAAGCTATGCAACATGAATAAATTATGCCGATTACTATTATTTTCACCATACTGTTCTTAAATACTGTTATCTTTTACTTAGGGTTACCAAGACTTACCGTCACTGTGGTAATTTGCGTCTGCTCATTTGTGAGATATGTTGTTGATTATATTTTGTTAATCGAAAACAAGTCAAATTTGTATGTGGCAGTAACCGTGCTAAGACTGTTACATGTATTTTTCCCCGCAAGATCATCCAGGCATGTTAGGGCTCCAGGGCTCTATTTGAAACTCCTAGATGGTTTGTGCAACCTTTGCCGAATTTTACACAGATCATCATCACACCATGCTGGTAAAATGCTATTAAAAACTTGCTGATATCTCAAAGAGCTTTCATTTAACTAATTATCAAATTTGAAATCAAGGAGCCGCACAGTGTTTTATGGAATATCTTGACAACACTACTGCCTACTGCAATGAAACTTAAAGCCTGCCAAATTATGACGGCGCTCTGGTGCACCATGCCATGCTTTTTTTTTTTTTTTTTTAGCTCCTC
>NW_015620748.1:0-1678 GCF_001515605.1 Sinocyclocheilus anshuiensis
AAACTTTTATTTTGGATGCGATTAATCGTTTGACAGCACTACTAAAAAAAATGTAAAATTATTCAATTATAATATCTGATTTATTTCATAGCAAACCAAAACTGAGAAAAACAGTTTTAAACTGTCACTAAATGTATTAAAAATGAGAGTTCCTGCAAAAATATGACATTTCATAAATCCACTGACAATCCATGAACGTCTATCAATGATTTATCCATTTGATCTGAGAATAGGTATGTCTAACTTTAGTTCTCCTATCTAGACTTGAAAGTATTATGAGATTCAAATGTCTGTGCCAATCTGCTGTGCAATGCTTCCAAATCGCCTGAGAACATCACCATCTTGTGCAACTCTCATTCGAAACTAGAGAAGCAGTAAATAAACACAGAGCTGCATTGAAATAAGACTGGTTCAAGGGCTCTTGGTGATTTCCATTAAGATAGACTCTCAGGTCTTGTCTTATTATAAAGTCATTAGTCTCTCAATCAGCGACAGATTGGCTGTAATGTGTAGAAGTGAGACAGACAGCGTTACTGACCACGCAGGTGTCCAAAACACTCCATTTATGATTGCCTAATTAACTCATTATATATCTGCCAGAAATTGTGTTTTAATTAGGCTAAATTTCACTATATGAAGAGGGGATTGATTCTTGCTTTCGTAAACTCTTTGGCTGCGTCCGAAATCACGTACTTCCCTACTATAGACAGTATGTGAACAGAATGTTATGTCCGAATTCACAATATTCATAAAACAGTAAGCAAAAAGTCTCTAGGTGATCATCTATTTCTGGCGAGATTTCGAAGTGTGCATCCGGACACTTGACTACTCCATAAGGCCACGGGGGAGGATTTGTGAATGGCAGTGAAGCGATGCAACTGACTCTGATAGGTAACATGACAGTGACAACATGACAAATGTAGTTTTTCCAGATTTCATTAATTCTAAACATATTCATACTATATAGAACATACACTTTCTTATAGTCGCTAAGTAATAAAGTGACTTATTCAAAAGAAGACTTACTCAGAGAGTATGTGATTTTGAACACAGTCTTTGTCATCTTAAAATCTAAAAAAGTGACAGTGGTTTGCTTAAGAGGATACAGAGAAGAAAATACAAAAGATATTCCTTCAAGATTTTCATTGTCTCCTGATCAAGATAAAAGCTTGTCAGTTTTTTTTTTGTTATGAGAAAAAAAATGTAAATCTCACATTCCTCCTCCTGAGTGTCAGAAGAGATTTTTTTTTATAAATACTTTTATTCAGCAACAACGCATTACATTGATTAAAAGGGACAGAAATTTATAATGTTACAAAGATTTTTGTCAAATAAACACAGTTCTTTTGAACTTCGGACCCAATTTATATTAAGTGTCCTTAATTACTATGTACTTACATTTGAATTAATAATTCGATGATGCACTTGCACTTACACACAATGGACTTATACTGTGTACATGCATGTATTTACATTGTACTTATATTTGAAAATACTGTCCTGTAATTGCATCTGTAATTAATTTCTGTATCTATCTATAATTAAAATTTTGACCCTACTGCTTAAACCTAACCATACCACCAAACCTGCTCCTAACCCATATCCCACCTCAGTAGCAGCAAAAGTATATTGCAATGTGACCCTGGACCACAAAACCAGTCATAAGGGTCAATTTTTT
>NW_015620749.1:0-1675 GCF_001515605.1 Sinocyclocheilus anshuiensis
CCAAATAATGTTATTTTTAGCAACATCATATGACCCCTTTAAACTCGATACAGCATTAAACTTAGCGCCACTCACTGGACAGACGATTTTGAAAGCTTCACACATTTTTAATTATTAGTTTAGTTGGTTTGCCCCTGCTGCTACATGCTGTAACTACACCATCCTGAGGGCAAAAGTATATTTTTCTATTGATGGCCATTCAAAAGTAGTGCCAGCTGAGCAAATGCCATTAAGATTGATAGCTTCCTCCACATATATTAGACTTCCTTGTCTGAGCTCACAATAATAGAACTGCCCAATGGAGAGTTATGAGCAAATCAAGACAAACTGGTGGTGTCAACCAAAAAACTATTTCTCACAGCTTCAAACATTGTAATAGCTTAGAGGTTCTCAGCAGGGGGCCGGAACCCTCTAGGGGTCTCAGCACACTTTCAACCGGGCCCAAGATGACAAAATGCCATAAGCTAAAAGCTTATTTTAAATAAATAAATTCATTAAAAATGTGTAAAATGTCTTGTAGATTTATTAAAATACAAAAACAATATTTATCCCATCCCATTTCATTTCATTTCGCACCAGGGTTCTCACAGTCAATGAAAACCTGAATATATCTTGGAATTTTGTAAGTGGAAATAAAATTAAAAAATTGGAAATTTCTATTATTAATATGTATATTTATGCCACGCTTTGGTCAAAATCTTTTATCAGGTAGAAATTGCTGAGAAAATATAATTTGTGAAAATAAAGCTCTAAAATAGAAGTGGATACCATAGCTCAGTTTAGTCCTAAAGCAATTTGAAAAGTGTAAAGTGAAATGTGTTATTGCAGACTTTGGCATCATGGAAAACCTGAACACAGTTTGAGACACTGTTGAGATTTATTCTGAAACTCGGGAGAAAAATCTAAGAAGCATAAAACATCCTATTTGATCTTAATTTACTCCCACTGCTGTATAGAAAAAGCAGTTTGCAAGTTATTTTCCCTATGCACAGGGATTATTTGGTTCTTAAAGGACCGGCTTGTAATGCTACAGTGATTATTACATATGTGACAAATGAATGGATGGTTAATTTCTGCTTTTCTTTCCTGTGATTTAATGTGGATTCACTGACTGTCAATCCACATATAATGAGTCTCAGTGGCACTTCTGTTTGGAGCGTGACCTTTTTCTCATGTATCAGCCAAAACAAAACAGACTTATGTGCATATGCTTCTTCAATAATGTCTCATAGTGTTGCATGTTTTGACTACACATCTGATTCATTTCAGTAAGAGTGACAATAGTAGTGTGATTAAATGGGTCGGTCCGGGATTCGATCGGAAATGTCAGGCACACAGGACTGGGTTGGAAAAACAGCGGGCAACAACAACATATATTAAAGGCACATAACTAGTTTGCTAACAGATACTTTTACCACTAGATGGCAATATGGTACATTTTCCCCCATGCAGCACATGATCATTTTCTTTCTTTATTCATTCAAAAATATTGAATTAAAATTGAAATCATAATTCATCATAATTCAAACTAAGCCCTGCATCATCCATATAATTATATTATGTAACAAACTTTAAGTTAAATGTGCAAAATGTATTGCACTATTACTAATGCCAACACAAATGTAAACATGAATATAGTTAACATGGTAATAATAATAATAATAATAATAATAAT
>NW_015620750.1:0-1651 GCF_001515605.1 Sinocyclocheilus anshuiensis
TATGGACTTTACATGTAGACTTCTGGATTTTGATTAGTATTTACAGTAAATCATTTGTTTATCTGTTTTCACATATGTTGTGAAACAGGTTAACAAAAATGTTCAAAGAATGTTTTGCTAATGTTCCCATGAAGTTATGAAAACATTTCTGAACGTTAAAAATGTAAACGAGAATATTCAATTTAGTCATTTTTGCAAACACTATGGGAATGTTACATTTGGATTTCCCCCCACTATATTAACGTTACTTCAAGAGAACATTGCCAGAACGTTGGCCAAATTCTGAGAACGATTCCTGTTGGTGGGTTGGTGCACAATACTACCACCCTCAATTTGTAGTCTTTGTAGGTTGAGTTTTGAAAAGTCTTTAAAAAAAACATCAAAATACTGTGATAAAACCTTTGCAGCTTCAGCGTCAAAACTAAGAGGCATAAATCCTGATTTACTCATTCCCTCTCATTTCACAGCCTAACTGAGATCTTCAACTTCATATTTAAAACATAAGTCAACAGTAAACTGCTTATGAAATATTTACAGAAAAACACAGGCTCATAGCTGAAATTGGTGGTAGGTTCTGCTAAGATGTGATTCTGTGTGTGGTTTGATGGAGTAATTCCTTTATTTTTTGCTAAATATTACATCAAATGCTCTTTTAAAATAATTTTGCAAGGACAAACACATTTTCGAAAACATTTATGGTTCTGTTACACATCTTTATTGCTGGAAGACTGAAAATGACATTCAACACCTTTAATGAGTTAATGTGACGTGATAGTCAGACAATTATTCATCATAGTACATGAAGGCAGGACATAAAAGAAACGGACATAATTTCTGCTTCTGTCTTAAAATTAAGATAGACTTTTTGGTTCGGAATACAACCATTTAAATAAAGAGAATATGTTTGTAAACGCGCGTTTAAAAAAAAAAATTTGAATAGCTGTTGAGCCATACGTATTTTATTATTATTATTATTATTACAATAATACAAATATCATTCGGGTTTGGAAATATATCGACATCTCAGTTCATAAGAGATAGCCTACACTCTCCCGTGAAAATTAAAATCGACGAAATTAGTTATCACTGTAGAGCTGAAATTAAACAAGAACCCCTACTCGAATCGACAGCACGAGGAAATATTAATTAGGTAAATGCACGTTAATGCGTTTTAATATAGCATAATATAGATCTTTGTTTATGATATTAAAATTGCCATCAAAAACGACAAACCAAATAACAATAATTACTTGCCAATCGCAATAAAACATATTTCGGATCATGCCCAACAGCCAGTAGCCTAATTGCTTCTATAATCATCTTTATTTTTTGAGAATGGTCAAATACATATAACTAAAGTACGAACACATCAGTTAGGTTTAAAGCATTGCATAGGCTATAATCTCTGATAGATAGATAGATAGATAGATAGATAGATATTTCATCCCTTGTTCAGCTGGTGGAAAATCATACAGTTTATTCATTTTATGAAGAAGTGCAGCTCAAAATATCCTATCAAACTGCTCTTTAATCTGTTGTGAAAATTAAGCCCTTGTCTGTCTGAAAACTGAGATAAATGAAAGAGGTGCATTATATAGTATATCAACGCTCATACAAATCGAATATTTTTTTAGATTCGTGATGGGAAAGC
>NW_015620751.1:0-1679 GCF_001515605.1 Sinocyclocheilus anshuiensis
TAAAGTCTTTTTGTACTCAATGGCCCAGCGAGAATAGGCAAGTAAATTTCCTGAGACAGTAACGCTGCCAGCTGGTAATCTGTATTATCTGATCACCTGCTGAACTTGATGGTGTTTCTTACTCCAAAAGGAAGAATCATAACAATGCATGTGGGTGTGTTCACACTTCCTGTGAGCTCATGTCTTCCTCGCGAGGATTACAGCATTTTTACAGCATGTGCTGTCGCTTCCCCAGAGTACCTCACTCCTCGTGCCAGTGTTAATATTTGTTGCACGCACAGTGAAATATCCTCCATCAGTGCTTTCAGCAGGCCTATGTTTTCCAACACAACTTCAGCTAAAATAGATCAAAATGATGTTTTATTTGTTTCTCTCTGAGTAGTCAGAGAAAGGTTGTTTATTGGTTTAACAAGTACAGAATCAAAATATAGACGTTACTGCTGATTTTTAAAAATTTTATCTGTAAAACCTTTCACAAGATTCATTTTTTGGTGTTGAATGATACTATAAATGTTAACATCATAAAGTCAATACATTATGCATGTACAACAAAAAATTGATAACTTTCAAAAATGAGTTTACAATTATCCAAATCTGACAATGCAAGAAAACCACAATTACACAAGATTGTGAAATTGTTAGGTTACACTTTACTTGATGCCCTTATGTATAATACATTGTAAGGGTATTCATAATATATATTGTAATGAGTTAGATATATTTTCATAAATAGTTGTAAACAAAGTTAAAAGGAATTATAATATCTGCAGATTCCTTGTTACATCTGAAATTGGTTTAAATGCATTATAATTTTGTAAAGGTGTAACAATGAATAGATAAGTATTATAATGTATTACAAATATTCATGAGATCATACAATGCCTAATAAGGTGCATTACAGGCATTGATAATTATCAGTGCATTAATAATCTATTTTAAGGCTTCAAGTAAAGTGTTATCAGTTTTTTGTCAAAATTTTCTCATGCAAACACCTTCTGCTGTTTGGTTTTTGCTACAGTTCAAAAGCTTTATTTGATACAAGAACAATATAAGGCATGTATTATGACTTTTTGTGGTTAAGTATAAATGATGTAAGACTGTGCATGTGAACACACTCCATTACTTTGTCCTTTTATATGATTAATTACTGCAAGTAGTGGGTTCAATTCCTAGAAAATGCATGTTCTGGGAAAAATATATATCCCCTTGAATGCCATATTTGAATATAAGTGCCTAGCAAATGCATAAATATAAATGCAGTAATCTCAAACTGAAGCAGAAAAACACAAAAAAAAATTAATGCAGATTAGCTAGCCATTCCTTGGTTTGCATTTGTAAACTAATATATGCTCAGATTTTAGTGCTTCATTAAATAAGTAGGCCATGTGTCTGCAATTCTCCTTGAGGCCTTGTCTGGTCACTTTGAGCATGTGTTTCTTGCATTGCCATATTTAGGTTTGGGATAAAGTTAGAATTTTGGCCTCGCCCTTATTAAAACGCGATACACATAAGCCAAACTTGTTTTTCTGGAAGGTTATATTAGGATGGGTCTTATGTCTGTTAAATGATGTGACTGTTGATGCTGCCCTTGTCTGTATGACATCACCAGAACAGGACAGGTGTTAATTAGTGTGGCCAAAATCAGCATCTTATGTCAGCTGAATCTAAAGCTATTTTTT
>NW_015620752.1:0-1682 GCF_001515605.1 Sinocyclocheilus anshuiensis
CTGGGCTTCTAGAGCACTATGGGGCAAAAAAATCATTAATATTCAATTCATCTGCTGCTTTCCCTTCTACATTTCTCACCAGGAGAATAGCCAGAGGAAGATCAATCCATCTGTTATGTATGTACACCTTATTGCATAGTGTAGCAGTTTATGGTTTGCAAAATGCCTTTTGAGTCTCAACTGGCAAACATCATCCCCTCGAGCTGACGGATCAGAGAAAATAAGAGGTTAAACATGAAAACCATAAAATTATCATCCTGTACCGACAAGTGCTTCCAACATCCCCGTTTCCTCTTTTGTACTGAAACATCCAGAAGCAGTTTCCTGACCTAGAATACCCAAATGGCCCATCCATGATATTACAATCATGACAGAATTCTAGTCTAAACATATACTGTTTGTAGTGCTTCCCACCAGGTGTTACCAAGAGCGCTTCTGTTCGACATAAAAGGACCTGCGGTGTCTCTATGGTGGAGATGAGTATTCAGCGGAGACCAATCCAGCATAATCATGAAGGACTACTTGGTATGGCCTCAGCTGAAATGACTAAATAATTCAAAAGATACTCTCTGGAAAACCTGAGTGGTGCTTGCCCGTCCAAAACTCATTGTTGGAATCAGAATATCACAAAAATAGTTAGCGGATAAAGCAGCGGTTCAATCCCATGTGTTCAATAGAACAAAATCCAAGAAACATTGGTCCACAATGAACATGGTCTAGAGTGCATAGACCAAACAATCTGATAAACTTTATGTTAGGTAGCGATTGGTGGAAGATGCCATATTTCTAGAAGAGACAGTTTGTCTTGCAGTCCTGTGAGGTAATTGTAGCCAATGGAATTTCAACTTTAAGATGCTATGCAATGATATTACTCACTTGTTAAAGCATTATACGTTATACGTTTTCTTGTCTGATTAAAAAAGAAAATGTTAGGTGAACAACATACAAAATTCTAGCCGATGCTGCCAATAATTGATGTCATGTTATGACATGGGTGTTTAAATGGGTGCTATTAAAATCATACACAATTTGTGTAAAAAATAAATAAGTGAGTAATATATAATCTACATGTAAAAATACTGGCAATATCAGCCAATATCTGATATACAGTATTTCAAATATTAACCAATACTGATTAAAAAAAGAAACTGTAATGCAACAAGAAACAGAAAATATTGTAAATATCAGCTACTGTCTGATATATATGAAAATATTAACCAATACCGATAAATGAAAGAAAAAAAAACTCTAAGCCCAACAGAATATGGTACCTATAAATTGTGTATCCCTAAAATGTATCCTTTTCAAAGAGAATGCATTTAGCATTTTTATGAAATATCCAAAAATTCTCTTGAAAATATGTTCTCATCTCAACTGTCTTTGATTTTAAAGGGGTGTTTCTTTAAGGCACAGCCGCCTGTTTAATTGTTCAGGTCAGAGAAAGGGTCGAAACTTTACAAACATTGTAAGTGTAGCTGAGGGAGAAATAAAAAAATGATGTAACTCATTTAACTCTTAGGGTTAGAGGGTCATCCATATGTAAAAGCAAGAAGCACTAAAAACTTAACAAGTGTTGATATGCAAATACTTTTAACATTAATTCATGTACTAAGCATCCACTAGGCCAGGGATGGGCAACGTATACGGCCCGCAGTGTCTTTTAGTACGGCCCGCTGGATCAT
>NW_015620753.1:0-1680 GCF_001515605.1 Sinocyclocheilus anshuiensis
CGGTCATTCGACGTGACGTCGAGAGTGACCGACTGAAAGGGAACTAAAACCGCTTGTAAAAGTGGTAAGCTCAAATCAGATTACCTAGATAGTAATGCTATTTTCTTATATGATTTTTTTTTCATCTTATTAATTTTTACATTTGTAAATATTATAAAGGATTTGGAGTCACATGATATTTTACTACTTGTACTAACCTTTCCCTGTCATCAAAAGGTCAAATGATCTAATATTTTATCGTCTTAACCGGCAAAGATTGCTGACAACCCCAGATTATTGTTTTTCGATATTGACTGCACAGTAAAACCATCACACTCTTACTTGATCTCGACAAATTGTGTATCATTAGAAATATTTATGACTCCAGCTTCGATATTTGACCACTATTTATGATAGAACGTGGTTGCAGTGACAGTAATTTCTTAATATATGCAAGGAGTGCAAAATCAGCATACAAACTCGATCAGTAATTTTTTTACATATTCATTTATGTCTGCTACGGTTTATTTGTGTTCGCAAAGCTTCTCTGAACAGTGTTCATTAGGGCTTTTAGTCCAAAAGTGTGCACATTTGAAAAAATATTGATATATTTACAATTATTGATCTTTAATTTATTGAGATATGTATCAATATTTTTATTTATATATATATATATTTATTGATTGAATTACTGACCTTGATTTCTATATATAATTTCTTGTTTTTTTCTGCATGTTTCTGTATGTTGGCTTAAAAAAATGAGTTTTCAAATATTTTTAAGCAGTGAAGCAGTTTTGATAATTGATTACTTAATGTTTTCTTTTCAAGAATGTAATTTTTTTTCTTCATTATGAAATCAGGGCACTTTACCCCTCATAAATATGAAAATAAAAAATATGCTAGTCAAAGTATGTATGAATTGAATTTCATTGTATTTTTTACATAAATTAATAGAGAGAATTAAGAGAGAGTTTTGATACAGTGCAATAGGTGAGTCACGATTGTCACTGGTTTTCATAAGTCCATTAGAAAACAAAATCGTGATTGGCACATGAACACTAAATGAAATGTGGTTGGCCACTTTAAATGTTGTTCAGATGGTCTCTTCCTGTCTAAGTAGGAGATTCTTGGGCAGAATAAGCTGTGAAGTGACTCATTGCCAATCAAAATCTGACTTTGTGAGACTACTGGGACTGGCATCAGAATACTCTAAGAAATTCTGCAGTTGATCAGTCAAAAGTAGTTTTAAACATGTTTTGATGATGTGGACACTGTTAGATTGATGGTGAATGGTGGACACTGTTAGATTGATTAGATTATTATGCAATAGATTGATAAGCAAATTAAAAAGGAGAAAATGTTGTGGCTGAAGTGTAGGAATGAAAATAGGCATGGTGTCCTTATTGTGCCAAGGGAAATGAAGGTCAGGCTGTACAGGAGGGCGGTGTGTCCAGAGGCACATGGACATCGTCATCATCTTATACTTAGACCTCAAGGACACCTTGCACATGCACCAGGGAGAACTGGACCTTCGCAAAGGAGAGATGCAATGCTGAATTTATGGTAGTGGTGACAAGCGTAATTAGCATCAGGTGCTAACAAGTTGCCAGCAGCAGTACATTGTAATTCCTGCTCTTGTCCATCCTTTTATGAGCTTTGATGTTTAAAGGGGTCATATGATGCTGCTAAAAAGAACATTAT
>NW_015620754.1:0-1680 GCF_001515605.1 Sinocyclocheilus anshuiensis
ACCCAAAAAACTTTAATTTTGATTTCATGGGGACTTTAAAGACTTATTTCTGCACAGTTCCTTGCACAATACTACTGTATGTTATGACCTCAAAACGTTTTCTATACTAATACAAAACCATTTATGCACTATTTATGTGATGCAGTATTTGCATCACATAAATAGCTCCATATGTATGGCTTTTCTGACATAGTAAAATTGCTCAGTAGCTCCCCTGGTACAGCATTAATCTTGCGATGCGAAGCACTTGGGTACATGTCCAGTGAAATGCGAGTGATGCTAAAAGAGCTGAACGACTTGAATAAGCAGAATTGGCATATGCTTCAGCATTTTTGGTTCATGTTTACTTTTGTTAACACTATCACTTAGGTGTAGTGTAGGTTCTACATTATTTTCAAATGTTATGGAGCATTAACCTTTTAGCACCACTCACTGGATGTTTAAAGGGGTCCTATTATACCATTTTACGAAGTCTTAATTTGGTTATTGGGGTGTACTAGAATAGGTTTTCATGCTTGGTTGCTCCAAAGAAGCATTATTTTTTCACAATTTTTACATTATTGCAGCTCCTCTCTTCCCAGTCTGTTTCAAATGCCCTGTTTAGTTCCTGTTTCGAAGAAACCCCTCCATCCTAAACATGAAATGTGCTTTGATTGGTTAGCTGGCCCAGTGCGTTGTGATTGGCGAACCACTTTGAGCATGTTCCTGAAATGACACACCCCTTACCATAACCGCGAGTTTCATTTGCTTAGCTCTAAATATTAACAAATGAAAAAGCATAATAGGACCCCTTTAATTTCCAAACCGCCACAATAGAGCAATCGTACAGCAATCTACGTAATAAAACGTTGACAAATCAACAGTCATCTGTTTTAGAGAAAGCACTTGTAGCACCACACACGTTTCACTTTGAAAGTGTTGCAAACATGCACGAATCCAATGAGGCTGGGTTGGATAGTTACACATTTATAAATATATTGTCTTCTTAAATTGTAATAAGCTACTTAGTAAGCTACTTTTTGTTAGCGTTATCTAACTACTGTTTTTAAATGGGAAGCTTGACTGTTGTTTAAATATTGTAGTATTTACTTATGGGTAGATTCCCCACAATGGCTTCCTTCCATGAGATCCATAGGACTCATATAGGCAAGTGATGGACAAACTGCAGCCGTCCCAGAATTTTAATGTTGTAATGCTTTTGTGTATGGTACCAGTTTCCGGCAGCCAAAACATACATTTGCCCTAACACTTGCCCCTGTGAAAACTGTCATGAGATGAGATGTCATCCGCAACCACTTAGGGCCAATTGTGACATTCCAGAAAAGAACTGAGTAATCTGTTACTGCAAGGCCACTCACCTGATTTTTTTATTTGGAAATTTGGCTACACTAGCTTGCTAAGTAAGTATTTGCACGCAAACTAGTGATATTTGATCCACCTCCGTGTCAAGTGCTTCCATAACTTTAAAAATTAAATAGGTGGAAACTCTCCAGTGGCTTTCAGCTGGCAGTTTGATTCAGATTTTATTATCCGCAATGGTTCTATAATAAGCGGGAACTGTCCTTTTGCATTAGCCATGCTTGGCGGCACTGCATGTTAACCCGTCTCTGTTGTGATGTCCCAGCATGCACTGGAGGGAACGTGTGCGATAGCAGCAGCACAGGATCAGGTGACCATATG
>NW_015620755.1:0-1682 GCF_001515605.1 Sinocyclocheilus anshuiensis
AAAAAAAACAAAACTCTCAAATCTCATCTGGGCTTCGCCTTAAGGCATATGAGAGACTGAGGAAAGATTATATGATTCTAAAATTGAACTTCCTTGGCCTGAGTGGTAAGCGCTATGTTTAGTGCAAACCGAATGCAGCACATCACCCCGAGAATATCATCCTCCTAACAGTGAAATTTGGTGGAGGAAGCATCACTCTTGTGGAGGGAGAGCTTTTCTGTGGAAAACTCATAAAGGCAGAAGGAAAAATGGATGGAGCAAACTCCAGAAATATCTCAAAGGATAAAGTGCTGCAATCAACAAGAACGCTGGCACTTTAAAGACACTTCATCTTCCCATAGCACCTGAAACATACAGTAAAAGCCACAATGGAGTAACTTCAAAGCAAAAAAGGTTAATCGTCTCGAGTGGCCCTGCCAAAAATTCAGACATCGGTCTTACCGAGCATCGCTGGAACAATTTAAAGATTGCAGTTCACGATCGATCCCCATCCAACCGGATGTCGCCTGAGGAATTCTGAAGAAGAATAGGACGAGTGAAATGAGTGCCAAAGATGTGCAACACTGATACAGACGTATCCAGTGAAACCTATAGCTGGAATATAACTGAACGCAATCTACTGTACTCATATGCAAGTCGCTGGCGTTTAAAAAAATAAAGAAAATACCAAAGCTGTTTCTTTCTTTGTTGAACACTAATGAAGTTATTTAGCAGAATATGGAATCCTTTTCCATACACTGAAAGAACTTTTGTGTTTCCAAGAAGAAAGAAAGGTAATACAGGTCTGGAATGACATTATTCTTAAATAACCTGACATATATTTGAATTAAACAGTATATTCTTAAGAAGAAAAAAACTAAACAATGAATAAATAAATATAATTAAATACATAAATAAATAAATTATTATATTATATTATCATAAAAAATATATACCAAAATAGAGTCATGTCGAGGTGCGTTGTTTCAGAGGCAGAGCAAGTTATTACATTCTGAGGAAAAACTATGAATGTAATGTCTTCGAAATAACCCGATGGATTATGCAGAATAAGACAAGGAACATGTATTAAAAAAGTAATAGTGGACAAATGTGGAACGAATGAATGTATCTGACAGTCAATGCCATTCTGTCAATACTGCTGGAGTTATAATGCAGGGTAGGGTTTATTCCTGATGTTTTCCTCTGGTGTTGGGTCTGCAATGCACTGATTAGTGCAGTAGATGGCACTGTATATATGCTGCTGTGAACAGAATACTTGAACGAACAAAGCAAATGCATTAACTAGATAGAACAACTCTTATGTTCTGGATTTTTCCTATGATAAACTCTTCTTTTTTGGGGGAAGGAAAGCACAAGAGATTGAGCTGCAGTTTATTTATTGCTAAACATAAGCAAACGGACACTACTAAATTATTATTGTCCATAAATACCATAAAAAGAATAACCATCAACAGAAGCAAAACTGAAGAGAAAACCGAACCCTTCAGATTTAGGGCAGCCTAATAATCCTTAATGTTATATTTCAACAAACAATAAAAATTGTGTCATCATTTACTCACGTTCATGTCATTCCGAACCTGACTTTCTTTCTTCTGTGGAACATGAAGATATTTCGAAGAATGTTGGTGATCAGTGACTTTCACTGAACAGACAAAATACTGAGACATTTTGCAAAATATCTT
>NW_015620756.1:0-1682 GCF_001515605.1 Sinocyclocheilus anshuiensis
ACACACACACACACACACACACTCACAGACACACACACACACTCAGACACACACACACACACTGATCCATTAGTGCGCCCTGTTAATGAAGCACTACATCCTAATTAAACTCATTTGGATGGTTATTGGTGATTCAGTGTAAACACGTTCATTACACCGTCTTCAGTCATGTGACTCTCCTCCCGCTAGCATCACTAAATATGAGCATCTCGTTATTGATTTGATGTTATTTATGGGACAAGTTGTCATAAACACTTTGTTTTCCTTTGAATTGTTACGACCCATCAATCAATAATTTTAATTAATTAACCCAAAGAGGCAATGCAGAACTATTGCAGAGAAATCAATACTAACAGAGCAGAATGAAGAACAGGAAGTTCAGAAGTGCGGCTCTTCTGCTTCGTTTCTGCTTTATTAGATCTCTGTAATCGAACCACTCATGCACTTAATGAATGTAATGAAGGAATATAATAGACCATGTGCTTTAATCGTGTCAAAAGCATACATCAAATTACCATATGGTCTTTATTTTTGATTTGGAAATGTGATTTAGAACAGAGAAAATGAAATTTTACAGATTTTTATGTATTTATGCATCACTTGCATTAGTTTCTCTTCAGTAATTGCTGTTCATGTTTCATGTTCAGTTCCCTGAATGAGGAGAGCAATGTCTCTGTGCACGAATTACATCTGAACTCCCTGTCGTTATAAATCCCACACGGTTGAGATTTCACAAATTCACTCCTTGGATTTTTACATGAAAATGTATACTGTATTGTGCATATAGTTAATTGGATGGAGATTCTTAAGTGCAGATAATACTGCTCATATCCTTCAGAAAATAAGTAAAATAATTCATAAGATATATGTTAATGATTTTATTTTAAATGTTTTTGAATGACCGTTGAATTGAAGAAGTAATGTGGTTTTTCATGACCATTTTCCACCATCTCTGACCTTTAGAAATGAAAGACATTTAAATGAATGCTCAGGAATACTAGTATCTGTCCTGCTTCCTCTTTAATACGTCACCTGATCCCTCGATAGGCATCGCTGAAAGGTGAATGTGGGCGGGCATATGCTAATGAGCTCGTTTCAGTAAATTAGAGTTCTGAGAGTCGCTACTGTATATTTTCAGAGTACAATGAACTTTATTTTAAATCAAAATATTCTTAATCTTTTAACCTCTTTAAGAGAGGAAATCTTCAGATGTCAAAGGAAAGACAGCAGTGAAAAAAACATGATGCCAATTTGAGCTCTTATAAGCGCAGGATGACTGTGCTGTCAGAATCTGATAAATATCACGCGGTCTGTCCTCCTGCTTTAGTTTCTGTTGGATATTGTGCAGAGAAGCTGATGGACAGTTAAGTGTTTGTTTCTGTTTTCATTGGTTAACTCTAACCTTTACCTGCCAAACCTGGTGTCAGCCTCAGCGGCGGTCTGTTAATGATGTTCGTTTGTGCAGTAATGAGAGTCTCTTTACTCTGATGTTTTATGAAAGGTCCTGAATGTTTTGTGTTAGACAGCGATTGTAAAGATGTATGTGATGTGTTTGATTGACAGGTTCAGTTTGACGGATGGGAGGAGAGGGCGGGGCCTTGTGAGTTTGATTGACAGCGCCTGATTGTTTGTTTTCTCTCTGAACATCGCAGAGTCAGACGCACTTCACAGCATGTTAATTG
>NW_015620757.1:0-1659 GCF_001515605.1 Sinocyclocheilus anshuiensis
ATATATATATATATATATATATATATATATACTGTATATATATTGGAGATCAAAATTAGAGAGCAGATCGCCGAGAGACAGAAAGTTCCTCAGGTTCTCTTTTATGAGCAAAGCTTACCAATACTGTGTTCTTCTGTTCAGACTGGCACTGGATCCTCAAATGTTCACAAATTGTATTGAGAGTTATGATGACCCGCAGAGGCTTTTCACTCCATTTCCTTCGCTGTAAATTGTTTAGAGATGCTGGCAGTGTTTCTGGCACTCAGACAGTTCTTACCCTATCTGAGGGTTTGTCACATATTGGTCAGGACGGACAACATGACTGTGGTTTCGTACCTGAATTGTACCTGGGCGCAGATCGGTCAGTCAGAGCGGTTCATGTCCCAGGTAAGCTGAACCTGGGAGTGGACCTACTTTCGAGGCAGGGCTTTCGAGGCAGTTTGCTTTGAGAATTACTATGCATTGCCTGCTCTCTCGGCTATTCTTAACTCTTGGGCCCCCTCTTCAAGGTGCCTGTATGCCCTTAAGTGGAAGATTTTTGCCTCTTGGTGTAGGCGACATGACCTAGACCCAGTTCATTGCCCTGTAGGTTCAATACTGGAGTTTTTCAAAGGGGTTCCCTTTTAAAGTTTATGTGGCAGCCATATCTGCTGAGCATGTGCCCACGGGAGGTGTTTCTGTTGGATGTCACCCCCTGGTTTCCCATTTCATGCAAGGGTCGAGACAGCTTAGGCCTTTCCGCCCTGCACAAATTCCTTCATGGGATTTATCTATCGTCCTGGAAGGCCTTGCAGGCCATCCATTTGAGCCATTGGAGTCTGTGTCAGAGAAGTTTTTGACCCTGAAGACGGTCCTTTTGGTGGCTCTATCGTCTCTTAAGAGAATAGGGGATCTGCAGGCTCTTTCAATCAGCCCTATTTGTATGGACTTTGCCCGGGGCTGGTTAAAGTCTTGCTGCGACCTAGGCCTGAGTATATTCCTAAGGTTGTTTCGATCCCATTTCGCTTCCAGCAGGTGTTTTTGGAGGCTTTTTCCCCTTGTAATGCGGGGACTGGAAGTGATGTGTGACTTCCTAGTCTTTGCCCGGTGAGGGCGTTGAAAATCTATGTTGACCTCGCAGCCCAGTGGCGTAGATATCAGTTACATATGTAACCTTGGTTCCCTAAGTAGGGAACGAGATGCTGGGTCGCCGGCCTTTCACATACCTTTCGATAGGTGCTTCCTTCATACATAGAAACCTGATGAAATTGCACATAGCATGCTGATATGAGCATACGAGACGTATTTCTCGGGGCAGTGCTAAGCGATACTGGCAAATAAAATGGTGTGATGGTATAAAGGCTTCAGACATTCGTCACACTGAAGATGTTCCCATGGTGATGGCTTCAGAGCGTCTTGTTCCCTATTCAAGGAACCAAGGTTACATACATAACCGAGATGATTTTTTTTAGTGAGCAATCAGCTTGTTGAAATGAAAGGTAGGCCTATGTCTCCACATCTGTGACCAGTGTTTACCGAGCTCTGATGACTGATGATCCAAAAATAAGTTTATTATTAAAAAGAACTGCTGAACATTAGTTCATAAATAAAATATATAATTGTTTAAATAAAATATATTGCTTAAATTGTTACTGCCTTGAGTTATTATTTTGGAATAAA
>NW_015620758.1:0-1654 GCF_001515605.1 Sinocyclocheilus anshuiensis
GGAATGTTGTTTGTGATAAGCAAGTATGGCCTAGTCTAGTATACTCACGGTTGCACAACATTGTGTAGGGTAATTCAGCTCTACAGCAGCCCGTTTAATGACGTGCACTACTTGAAGACACTAAAGCAGCTGTGTTGCAGGTCAGTTTGTGCTAACATGCCCGAAGCTTTTCCAATAACAAGCCTGGGCTCTCTCCGATGGGAGCAAAACAGCATGACTGAGGCGAACAGCTTGAACTGTTCGTATTTACACAGCTGTTCGGCGGTGACACGTCTTTCAACAACTGCTTTTTGCCTTAATTGGTTTTTAGTGCAAAAGCGAGTCTTCAATCCAATCCGGAGGAGTGACAGATTGGTTGAGTGATGGTGTCTAAAGGGAAAAAGCCCGTTCGGGGATAAATGACTGGTTTTGGAGTTTGAGAACATGAGGTTCTGGGCTTAGCTGATCATTGTTGCCTCTTAAACGGGAAACTAAAAGCAGGCGGTTTCTTGGCGGAGGCGAAGCACAATGGATTCCAAAGCCTGTAGCCATGGATGCAACAATGAATGCCATTTGAAAGTAGTGATAAGATGAGACTTAACCAAAAATAATATGCTGCAAAATATGTGCAGCAGTAATTAATTAAAATGCTCTGTCTACTTTCCTAAACATAGTCCATGCATATTATATTACAATCAGAGAGAGCTAAAAATATTTTGCATGTGAATAAATTTATTAATAATAATTATACCAAAAAACGTTATAAATAAATTGCACGGTATGCTTCATTTTTCAATATTTAGATATACTGTCTCACAAAAATTAAATAAAAAAAAATCTAGAATTATATTAGAAAGCTTTTAATTTCAACCACCCAGAAGGTCTTGGAAGATAGATAGATATATATATATATATATATATATATATATATAAAAAAGACAATGTTGTTATGGATTATTATTACCTCTGATTAATCTAAAATCTACACTGAAATGATATAAAGGCAGTGGAAATGTGTTTTTACAGTTCTGTTTGTGGTGCAAAAGCAAAAATTCAGTAGTGACGCTACTGCCATCAAGTGGTTTCAACATGAATGCCATCCATACTACCACTAAGACTGATTAAAAAAAAATTAACCAATGAACAATTGGTCCAAAAAATCATTTCAGAACTATGCTTTGATTGGGAAAAGTTGGGAAAAGAAAAGAAAAGACTTAATATAATGCAACTACCCATAAAATCGCAAAACCAAATAATCAGATATTTGCTATAATGACCAAACTGCTTTCTGCAAACAGAAATAAATAAATGACAATAAGTAAATGACATAGAGAGAATCCCACCTTGATTCCTGAGGGAGGATTTCTGAGGTTTGATGGTGCTTGTTGATGATGATGATGTCCAGTGGATGGGTTTAGGAATGACTTTACGTGGTGCAGGGGTCTCCAGGGGGCTTTTATGCCCACCTGTTTGTTTGTCTCGGAGCACATCCTTTGAGACTGCAGGAGAAATTAATCAACATAAAAACAATAATCAGCACCGTTTGTTTAGTTGTACTTGCAGCACCCTCAGCTTTAACAAACTACATTTATCCAAACACACATTTAGACAAATGTGTCTAATATAAGGATAAATTTTTCGAAATTGAGATTTATACATCATCTGAAAGCTGAAT
>NW_015620759.1:0-1667 GCF_001515605.1 Sinocyclocheilus anshuiensis
TGTGTGTGTGTGTGTGTGTGTGTGTGTGTGTTTGCGTGTGTGTGTATTCCTGGCAGGCCGTCAGATCTAAAATCTCTTAGATGGTTTTCCACTGCGGTCTGAGCAAAACAATCCCATATGACCTGTGAAAAACTCCACAGAAATGCTCTGGATAAGGGACAAGGTAATGGTAAAAAATAATACTAATAAAAATGAGATGGGAGGAAAAATATAACATTATTATTATTTGCTTTCCCCAGAGAAATTTTGTTTTCGTTTGCATAACTTTTGTGATGGAAATAATATGAGTTGTGAGGAAAACATATATTTCAGTGGTTTTGCGTGTAAATGCAAAGTTTCTTGTGGGAATGCAATACTTTTGCGACCAAACGCAAAGTTTCTCAAATGTTTTGCGAGAGCACAAAGTTTCTTTGAGGAATGCAATACTTTTGTGAAAGAATGAAACTTGGGGGAACGCAAATGTCTTGTGAGAGCATGCAAAGTTATTGAACGCAAAGCTGCTTGAAGAAATGCAATACTTTTGCGACCAAACACCAAGTTTCTCTGGGGAACACAAATATTTTGCGACCAAATGCAACATCTTTAAGGAGAATACAAGTGTTTTGTGAGAGCTTCTCGGAGGGATGCAGTACCTTCGGGAAAGAATGCAACTGTTTTGCGACCGAATGCAAAGCTTTTTGTGGGATAGTAAATGTTTTGCGAGAGAACACAAAGTTTCTCAGGGGAATGCAAATGTTTTGCAAGAGCATGCAAAGATTTTTTCTGAAAGAACGCAATACTTTTGTGACCAAACACCAAGTTTCTTAGGGGAATGCAAATGTTTTGTGAAAGAGCGCAATTGTTTTTGAGAGAATGCAATGTTTCTCGGGGGAATCCGATACTTTTGAGAGAGAGTGCAAATGTTTTGTGACCGAACACAAATGTTTATCGACCGAATGCAATGTTTCTTGGAGAACGCAATGTTTTTACAAGAAACTGCAAATGTTATGAGAGAGAATGCAATATTTGCATGGGGGGAAAGCAAACGTTTTGGGGAAACGCAATGATTTTGCAAAACCAAACACAAATGTTAACCAACTGAACTCAAATGCAATAATTTTGTGAGAGATCACATTGGTTTGCGAGCAAACGAAAAGGCATTTAAATCTGATTTTTCCTCCAATCTCATATTCAAGTCACTTATAAATATCTGAATGTCATTATATTAGCTACAAACTATCAAAGCGAGGTGCTTTTTTTCCTCATTCAAAAAAAAGTTTCAGAAGAAGTGAGTAATACTTCATGAGAAATATCACAAAAATGATTCACTCACATGAGATGACAATGGGAAGACTCACATCAGCAGCCTATTAAAGTTGATTTCTTTGTTTTTAAAACTTATTTTTGTTGTATTTTCATTAAATATATTATTTATATACATGCGATGGTCTCTCAGGGAAGCTGACATGTTGAGATCACATGACCCAAAATCTCGTACAAAAAAAAAAAAAACCCTCAATAGACTGAAAATCTCTAAGAGATCTCCTGAGAGCTCAGTATTGTTTGCTGGTCTTGTCTGGATGTCTAAATCTAGTTCTCAACTTCGAGGATTCGTCGAACCTGTTGACAGAAAAGCGTCTGAATGAATGCTGAAGGCCTGCGGGCAGGGCATCCTACACCCTGGGAAT
>NW_015620760.1:0-1672 GCF_001515605.1 Sinocyclocheilus anshuiensis
TGTCACCGTTGGCTGTTAACCTCCTCACCCCTCCTGTGGGCTGACCGTGGGGGGCCGTGAGCGAGTGAGTGAGGGAGGGGGAGCAGCCACCAGCCCCGCTGCGCCCGGCCCTGGCAGAGCTCCTACTCGAGCCCCCTGCTTCCCACGGCCTGCTGGGCCTCAGACCCGAGGCTGTCTGCCCCCAACACCAGCCAACCAGTCAAGCAGCACTGCCCACCTGCCCGGCCCCAGGGCACACACACACACACACACACAAAGACAGGCCTCCTGCTCATATTGTGTGTGTGTTTCATGAGAATGAGGCATGAAATGAGCAGCAATGAAGCTGGATGTGATTCTGTATCCAAAGAAAACTCACAGGTCAAGAGATTCCACCAAAAATGACAATTCTGACACCTGTCGTGCTTGCTCTGGCAGAAAAAGCGAGATGTTTAGCAACTGTTTTTTTTTTTCTTGGACGTCATCAAGTGATGTCTAAGACTGTAATCCACATTTAATTGTGTCTCCATTGTTTTTTTTCTTTTGTTTTCTTATGTTTACAGTTGTAATTGTTCATTTTTATACTGTATTCTAATGATTTTTTGTTTTATTTTGCTATCTAAACTGTTTTAGGATTATTTATTTTATTTTATTTAAATTGTTTATAATCATTTATTTTATTTATTTATTTTGTTATCCTAACTGTTTATGATTGTTTATTTTATTTTATTGTAACTGTTTTAGGAGTTTGTATATATACACATACATACAAACTCCTAAAACAATTATATATTCCTTTTAATTCAAAATCTTTTTAATGATTTTATTTTATTTTTTACTTTATTTAGCTATCTGTTATCTGTATATACTGTTTACAATGGTTATTTTATTTTTTGTTTTGATATCTTAACTGTTTATAATTGTTTATTTTTTTAATTTAAATTGTAATTTTATTTGTTTGATTAGCCTTATTATATTGTAGGATTATATATTTTTAAATATTTTATTTTATATTTGTTTTTATTCTATCCTAACTGTTTACAGTGTTTATTTTAGTTTTTAGGTTTATTTTGCTCTTCTAATTGTTTATAGGTTTTCATTTTATTTTGCTATCCTAACTGTTTTATTTTATTTTATCCATTGGTTGATATGAAAACAGATTTCTATACCCAAATCCATTTGAAAAAGTGGTCTGGTATGTGGATCGTGTGAACTCTGGTTCATTTTGAAATTGGTATGAAACCAAATCCGGCATAACTTGCAGACTGTATCGCTAATGATAACACAATTTGCATCATTGGACAATTCACACTTACATCTCACAGCTGTTCAGAGAGCAACTCGCAATTCTTTGCATCTCTTGCACATATAAAGTTTTAGTGAAACTCACACTGATGATACAAATGTGCTCTGTTTGGCATCACAGGTACAATGTGAAAACAGACCTGTAGGGCCGAAGGGAATGGAGTGAGTCGCGGTCTGGTGTGGATGAAGCAATCAAACTCAGAGTAAAAACAGCCTGAAACACAGAGACGTCTGCAGCCCAACTTTGATTATTAGATGTGTGCGAATGTAATTATGAAACATCACACACACACATTCATTGCTCAACTTTTTAAGATGATCCCTTGCATTGTTTCCGTGTGGTATTGTTATGTGTTAGTGTGTGTGTGTGTGTGTGTGTGTGTGTGTG
>NW_015620761.1:0-1685 GCF_001515605.1 Sinocyclocheilus anshuiensis
CATGGAAGAAGCATATGAGATCACGAGAGAAAATGCTCAGAAAGCAGCATTGAAAAACAAGTGTCATTATGACAGTAAGGTGAAAAGTTCAGTACTACAGCCGGGTGATCGTGTATTAATCAGAAACTTGACTCCTCGTGGCGGCCCAGGAAAAGTAAGAAATCACTGGGAGGATACTATCCACACAGTTGTTCGTCAAGTAAGTAAAGACATCCCTGTCTATGAACTCAGACCTGAGGAAGGGAGAAAGAGATCAATAATCTTACATCGCAACCTCCTCCTCCCCTGTGACCACCTACCTGTAGAAATGCCAGTACAGACTTGGACAAAGAAAAGCAGCAAAATCAAAAATGAAGAACAGGAACAGACAGAGGAAGAGGATGATGATGATGAGTATTATCCAGTGCTAGTCCAGCAGCAATCCGACTCTTGCCCACCTGAAACAGAAAACTCTGTGTGTATTGATACACCCCTAGTGTAAGACCAAGTGGAGTACTTTCCAGAAAGGGAGGACAGTTTTACTGAGGACCAATCTGTAGAAAACATTATCCACTCACCTGCTCCAAATAACTACAGTGAGGGAGAATTCCAGCAACCTCAACGGCCACGTAAGCGACCAAGGGTTTTCACATATGATAGACTGGGCTCACCAACATGTTATAATATGAGTGCACAACCACATCATACAAGCCTTGAAATGCTATGGACACCCACAGTGTTTCCATATCCCTTTTTCCAGCCCTATGGACACAGAGTTTAAAGGCCTGTAATAGTAAACACCCCCCCTGAACTGAACAGATGCACATGCATTTAGCACACAATGGACTGTTCAACACAGAGTTCACATTCCAAGAGACTGTTGAACATGAACTATACTTATAGACTGGAAGTACAA
Organism: Sinocyclocheilus anshuiensis; assembly: GCF_001515605.1. Taxonomy (NCBI): domain Eukaryota; kingdom Metazoa; phylum Chordata; class Actinopteri; order Cypriniformes; family Cyprinidae; genus Sinocyclocheilus; species Sinocyclocheilus anshuiensis. The sequence continues at coordinate 896 of NW_015620761.1, forward strand.
TTTATATGCATTTCTAGAGAGGACTTATAAGAAGGATACAAGTTATATAAGTGTGAGATAACATGGACATTAGAAAAACAAGGGTAAAAAAAAATGTATATGGACATTGAAGGACAATGTGAACTTGTCTATGTGAAAAAGAATGTATGAAAAGAGTTCCAGTTTGAAAACTGTAAGACATATGTTGCATAAGTGTCTGAAATGTTATAAGGTTGAAATGGTTGCACTAAGAGTCAAATATTGAGATGTTGGGGACAACATATATTTTGAAGGGGAGTATGTAACGGGTAGTATTCATTTCATAGTATTAATTACACGATCCAGCAGAAATTAACATTAAGACAAAGTTAATGAGGTCATAATTCTGTTCAATATACAAAGCCATATTTCAATTAGTTCAATATTTAGTTTAATGTACAAAGTAATTTCGTTTTAACATTAATTGTGCTTGAAAGAGGTGGAAATGGAATGGGGAAATATTAAATTAATTAATTGGTTTATTTCTTTGTGTTTATTACAAGGAAGCTTGAATAGGCGGTGATCGATAAAAAGAGACCCGATCCATTAGTCTGGGATCGACCGCTTGTCTAGACTCACTTTCTCAGGCGAGAGCGCAAGAATTTCCTCATACGAGTAAATGTTCTCACTGAGGAAACATCACAGCATCACTCATGATTATTTCTCCCTGTTTTTCTCAGGTATCAGATCACTGCAATGATTATAATGCATTTCTAAACTGGGTTTGAATCTTAAGAGTATGTGTATGTAATCGTTGAACGAGAAAGGGTAA
>NW_015620762.1:0-1684 GCF_001515605.1 Sinocyclocheilus anshuiensis
TTTTTTTTTTTCTTTGATGAATAGAAAGTTTGTAGCATTTTAAATGTCTTTACTGTCACTTTTTATCAAGGATCACATGACACTGACGACTGGAGTAATGGCTGCTGAAAATTCAGCTTTACATTACAGAAATAAATTACATTTTAGAATATTTTAAAATAGAAAACACTTATTTTAAATTATAATAATATCTCACAATATTGCCATTTTTACTGTATTTGTAATCAAATAAATGCAGCCTTGGGGAGCATAAAATACATATTTAAAAATGTAACAAATAAATAAAACAACAAATAAAAAAATAAAAAAAACTTTTGACCGCTAGTATATATATATATATATATATGTCAGTTTTCTAGGAGCAATAAAGAATGTGTTTTTTATGCAATAAAGAATGTGGCAGTCGAGCACCAGTGGCACATTTCAGGCTTATTGACTGTCCTGACAGTTAGATGGACAGCTTGGCAGCTCTGTTATACTGTTATATGTCTCCGAGTTAATAACATGAGCAGCGTGATAAATTGGGACATAGTCAAACAGCTTCTGAAAACTTTTGGACAGAATATTTTCAACAGCCTGACACATGCCATTGCACACAATGCACACACATCCAGTTCTTACAGTCCATGATATTATGTGACAGACAGCTTTATAAAAATGACAATGCAATAAATGGCACATTCTATACAGTACAGGATTTGTGTTGTGATTTCTTTTTTTTTTAAGTGAGATCTATTAGATAATAATATCACATTTAATAATAATAATTACAATTTGCCAAAATATGTAACTTTTTTATTCTAAAATAATAGACTTCATTGTTGTTTGATGGTATAAAGTTTACCGGTGGCTCTCGATTTGTGTTTTAATCAGAAATGTTGCAGATATGATCTGAAGTTTGGGCGAGCAGGGAATGGAGACTTACTGAAAAGCACTTACAGCCAATATGTCATAGCATTAGTTCACACCTGTGAGTGATTGAGATTCAAGTGCAGACAAAGTTTCTTCAGGAGGTTTCTGTGGTCACTTTGACAGGCTGCTTCTTTCAAAAAGCAGTCTACTTTAACGAAAATGTCTGCAGCACAAAAGTAAAAACTTTTGTATGAACTTGAACTGTATATTTTAAAGGTCAGACAAGCATCACAAAGAGAGTTTGAGAGGTCTTCTTAAATGTTTTATGGATATTCACAGAAATCATCATGTGTTTTCCAAAGCTCAGTGTAATTCATGAATGTGGAATAAGCAATACTTTTTAACGGGCAGCACAGCCTCACCACAGTTTAGTAGTTTAACAATTTGGTGAATTTGTTGTGAATTCTTATTAATTTAGGGGGTGGACTTTCCGTTTTACCAGATCGTAAAATCATACAAATTACAAAAAAATGAATAGTTCAAGCATAAATGAAAATTTGCTGAATAAACCTGATTCAGGGCAGTTCTGCTTTTCACCAGTAAAGAAAAAAATGACTCATTACAATTCACTTGGAGGACCACATAAGCCATGCAGTTCTGGAGGTATGGTGGGAGCATTTCTCTAGATATTGATTGATTTTTTGTGGTTTAAAATCATAAATATGTTTGTATGTAGAATCTACCATGATGAGGTACATTTTAATGGACACGTACGTATTCTCTATGCCTGCCTTTCTCCAGATGGACAGTAAAAATCAACAGAATGCCATCA
>NW_015620763.1:0-1683 GCF_001515605.1 Sinocyclocheilus anshuiensis
CACTCTCACACACACACACTCTCTCACACACACACTCTCACACACGCACACACTCTCTCACACGCACACACTCTCTCACACACACACACGCACTCTCACTCTCTCTCACACACACACACGCAGAGGATGATAAATCTGGCTGATGCAGCACAGATCCTGACACGATGGTCAGACTCATCTGCATGCATGCGTGTGAATGCGTGTAAATATGCTGTTTGTTTCTAGCGCTCGCAGGCATCTACATGCTCAAACACACTCAGATTGCCTTTGCGTTTTCTTGATATTTGGTGGCTTTTTCTCATTTTGAGTCATGAACGTGCATGCAAACGTTCGAGACTCTGATGTGTTGTGTGTACAAAACTTGTATTACAATTAAGATGTTTGCCCAAATTTCATGGTTAAAGGAAGGAACATTAAAACATACATTGCCTCACACACCCAAATCAATCATGGGTTCATGGGATTAAAATACAATATAAACTAGAAAAGTATTAATCCTGCACAATAATATTTGAATGAGCAATGTTTTCGTCAATAAACTAAAGAAGGTCAATTGACTGAAATGTTCCTCATTGAAATATTTGAGTAGTGTGTAGAATTCATATTTTTCTGTTTAAAAAATAAATAAATGTAAAAATATTTAGCTATTTACAATATTGTTTATAAAATTAACAGTTTGTTAAAAAATTAAATGTTTATATTAAAAGTATTTTACTTTTTACAATAATGTTTATAAAAATAACAGTTTATGTTAAAAAAATTTGTTGTTAAACAGTTTTACAAATCATATGTTCTCATGTTTATTTTGTGTAATGTGTAAGAACTGTTAATGTAAAAGGTGTTCTGTTTTTAACCTTTTTTTCCCCATAGTGGGATTTTTGGTGAATTTAGTGAAATATTAAATCTAATAAAATTCAAAAAAGTTAATTTGATCTGCATATATACAGTTCATACCCAGATTTATAACATAATATACAGGTTGAAATGTTTCACACATAAATCACAAAGTAATATATACAATTAATGAAATATTAAGAACGATTCATGTTACAAAATTAAAATTTAAAAATGATAAAGTTACCTGATCTGTGTTTTTGCTTTTCATAGTGTGATTTTTTTTCTGGCAAATTATGTTGAATTAATTTCAGGTCAGTTTGACCCAGAGCATAAAGCTCGGACTCATGTTTTATGAAAAATGTTTATGATGTGTCACAAATAAATGGCAGAAGCGTGGGACTGACCTGAGCGAATAGACGCGGCAGTGTTTGGACACAATGCGCTGTGCCAGACTGAACCTGCGGTCCAAACACAGAAGCCACGACCCATGATGCTCTGCGTCAAAGACGGGCGAAACAGACGCGGGTCTCTGGCAGGACAGCTTCACACACACACACACACAGAGACACACTGAAGATCAGCATTCATCACAGCTGATTAACTCTGAACTGAACGCTGGGGTTGTACCTGCGGAGTGGAGATGTATCTGAGGAACCGATCCGCTTCCTCCTGTAGACCTCGAGTCTCAGCGGCCCACGGCTCCAGCCAGATCTTCCATCTAGAGACCTACACACAAACAGTTCGTCAAAACACGGCAGTGAACTTACTCAGAGGCGGCTGTGATGGATAGTAATGTCTGTTCAATATACGTGACCCTGCAGCACAAAAGCAGTCTTAAGTCGCTGG
>NW_015620764.1:0-1685 GCF_001515605.1 Sinocyclocheilus anshuiensis
CATGTTACACTGCACCCCATAAACACAATCAAGCCAAGAAAAAAAACAGTCAACCACCCCTTTAAAATGCATAACAGAAGATGTGTCAAGCATGATTAAGTGGACACGGTGTAAGTACTACAAAGAAAGTTGAATAAATTTAAAAAATTAAGATTTTATGCTTCTGACAAAAATTTGTGATGATCCTTTCTACAGGGATTCTTCGATGCACTAGATGATCTGTCAAATACTACTTAATAGTGCAGTGGTGCTTGTGGATAGAAGACATTTGGGCACACACTTTCACACTGAATGGTTTCTCTGTGAAAATCTCAAAACAGTCAATAATCACTGCTACTCTGTGTCCAAAGGACTCCACAAACTAGTGAGGCATAATTTTTTGCCTGTCACAGTTGTCTAAAATAGTGTTTGTGCGGGCAGATCCAATCTGAGGTACATAAGGTTAACAGAAGTATTTAAAATTAAGTGAGAATTGTCCTTTGGTCTGATATGAGAAGCAGCATAAGGCCATAAAAACCTTAATGGTGGTGATTCTCAACTCTGGCGCTCAAAGTCCATTTCCTACAGAATTAAGCCCCAACTTTGATCAAACTCAACTGCCTGTAACTTTCTAGTAATCTTGAAGACCTTGATTTGCCTGTTCAGATGTATTTTATTTGGATTGGAGCTAAACTCTGCAGAAAAGTAGACCTCGAGGGCCAGAGTTGAGAACCGCAGTAAAGGTTTGGCACACCTGTATAGTACTTTACTTTATGATCATTGTCACCAAAAAAACATCCTGTACTCATTGAGTTTACGCCTTAGCAGTCCGTTTTCCTCTGCGCACACATAAGTTACATTCAGTTTGTGGCACTAAGTGGCTTTGTGTGAATCCGACCATCTCCTCCAGCCTTCAGTGTAGCTGATCATCTCCTCCAGCCCAGTGGGTCATCGACTCAGCTGGCTGCAGTGTGTTTTTTCTTAACATTGTGAAATGAAAATGTACAAAAATGTAGTCAGTACTTTTCAAAATTGTAAGAAGTAAAAATTGTTTTGTCATTGGAAATGTATTTCAGTAGAAGTATTCAGTTTAAATTGCACATGAGCGAAGTACAAACCCCCCAAAACAATATTTAATTTCAGTAGTGAAGTAAAATTTTACTTTACACCTATGCAAGATGATTGCATGACATTTCACGATATTAACAAGACCAGATTAACCTGTTTCTGCTGCCCCGCTCCCTGGTCGTCTGTTGTTTAACAGCATTGATAATCCAAAACAACTTGTGGATATAACATTAGCTACTTCAGAAAATAGAAAAATCTTAAAAATATCTTACTTACCTTTATGAAAATGTCAAGAGCAAACGTACATAAATGGAGATATGTTGGCAAAAGTGATGTTTTTGTGTATCACGGCTGCAACACAGGCCATCCGACGCTTCTTGGTTATTTCCGCTTCATGCTGTCCATAGTATTTCATGCAAGTGGGAGACCTAAAATATCTTTCTTCGTGGTGAGTTTTTGACCTTTTCGAGACAAGGGTAGCTGCAGGTCAGAGTAATGGGCGTGACAAAAGGTGGCGTGTGGAAAAGTGAATGCTACAACAGAAACTAACCCCTACCCCTAACCCTAACAAATTAGAAAGACTTTTATCCACACCCCCTACCTTTCGGCAGGCCCACTGCTCCAGCCTGCAGTTATCC
>NW_015620765.1:0-1686 GCF_001515605.1 Sinocyclocheilus anshuiensis
CTCTTGACTTGCTGTTATCTCACTTATCAGGTCTGGGTGCATTCCTGCCAACATTTTTGCTCTTGCTGTTGAAACATACAAGCCGACACACATCTTATAAAAGGAATCTTGAGTATTAGTTTGAGATGGGCAGACATTAAATGTCCATTTGCGTACTTGATTTTGGATAATATCCAGTTATGTACAATTTCTATAACAAGAACAACACGTATAATGGAAGTTAGTGTAAAATAATGTTTTAAAAAACAATTGGAATTGGTCAAATAAAAGGAATGGCTCAGATTTGGTGAGGAATATGGGTGTGGATTTGCAATCCCAGTAGAAATGTTCTAATTGGCTTTTCACCACACTGAATGTGAGCCACTGCAAATTCACTTCCACTTCCTGTTTTGCAACAGAGATTCCTGGAGCTTTGTGGACTGTGCCGTACAGAGGATGTATGCTCGAGAGAGATGAGAGAGGCTAATCTAAAACAAACACTTATTTCCATAATTTTTGAGCAACAGGATAAACGCCTTTTCTTAGGAAAATGGGTATTGCTGGAAGACACAGCAGCTGCTGTTTCAGTTAAAGCTGCTACTGTAAATTTTAAAATGTACTCTATGTTGTGCACTTCTTTTCTTCTTTCAGTAGACTATTAAAAACATTTGAAGTGTTAGTTGGTTTTCGCTTCCAGACTGGGGATGGTTGTAACACTTTTTGCAAACAACTGTAACTCAACGTGAGTGTGTGTTTTGCATGATCTGAAAAGCAAAAAGATCGGCACACTGTTATTTTTGCTCCCAAATAATTTTTTTATCATTTAATGAATTGCAACATTATCTCAAACTTTGATATAATTTCCTCATGTTTATCTGCTACAAATTTAGTTTGTTTTTAATCTACAGCTTTTATCTAAAGTGTTCAAATTAATTGGAAAGTACACGAAAGCTATTGATACAACCTTGCCTATATGGGAAGGTCAAATTTTCTACATGCATTTGTTTTGTTAATCAAATTTCTTGTTCAGAGTTATTTTTAGAATATCCACCGTCAACTTCATCTCCTATGTCATGTTCAGCTTTTGATTCAAAAGGTATTATTCTAAAAAGGTGAACAAATTGGAAAATGACTGAACCAATACAGAAAACATACATCAATAATTAAAATAACATAACAGAAAGTATGTTTGTGCATGTAAGTCACTTTCACAGTTGGCATAAAATATTAAATGTCGGCTTATGCCCTGTTCCATCTTTTTGGGTCTAGTAAAAGTAGGTACTGTTACAACTACCCCGCCTGCTCAGACATGATATTTGTAGATTTTTAAAATAACATTTATGTAAAATTTTGAGTGGTGGTTAGATAATCTGTTGCTATTGAGATGACACGAGTTCAGTGGTTTAACTTAACCTGATAAATGGCAAATCAAGTTATTGCAAAATGTTTTTTTTTTCCTTTTCAAAATTATATTTGTCCTTTTATATCTGTACACAGAGACTCACTTTAGTTGGATGTGGTGATGTATGATAGCGATTTCAACCTGTACCTAATGTCTAAGTGGTTAAAGTGACAGTGTAACAACCCTCTTCATGCTCCAATCATCCGTTGCACCATGCTCTCACCTACTTATATGCACAATTCAGATATTTAGATGGTAAAGGGCTCTTAATATAAAAAAAAATATTCTTTCAAGAAGGAAACCCC
>NW_015620766.1:0-1685 GCF_001515605.1 Sinocyclocheilus anshuiensis
GCATCATCCGGTCTCCTAAAGTTGACGAATGCGATTCTCTCGTCGTTGACTCGGCTGATTTTAACACTCACGTCGCCAAATTTTTTGAATTCGTGAAAGAGGCCGTCCTCGATTTCCTCGTCGCTCAGCTGGGAGCCGAGCTCGCTGATTTTTAAAGTTTTGTACTCACTTTCGTTTGTGGGAAGCGGGGCGCGCGACTCTCCGCGCGAGTTGGTGCGCGCGGCTGCCTCTAAGGACAGGCTCGAGGCGTGATTCTTGCCGCTCGAGCTTGCAACAGGGCTAGTGTAACCGTGGTTATTTCCAGTCCGACTGGTAACATGTCCGTCAAAATCCCGTCCATCTCTTTTATCTCCGATCAGTCCCCGTCGTGCGGAACCCCCTTCGCTTTTAGATGAACTATTGCCGTTGTTGCTTCCGCCGCCAGAAATCGAGATAACCCCCATTTTCTTACTGGTCGGATGGCTTCCTCCCCTGTCTCGTATGTCATCCAAGGCCCTTGAACGCTTTTTCACCGGCGACCGCTCTTTCCCTTTCATGTTAGATATCCTCTGGCTTTGCGCGGCTAACAAAACACTTTAGAGCAGTTATGCTACCGCAATGTCGACGAATTTACACGAGCAAGTGCTTAATTTGTTCAATGTCCCTGCGGCAAAACAACCGCATACGCCATCTTGTCAGAACTAAAACACGACCCGCCCGTCGACTTTGATTGGTTTGAATCTCTGAGAAACGTTAACGCCATTGGTTGTTCTGTCTGTCAATCTAGACTTCCCGTACAGCGCCCAGTCTCGGTGTACACCATTTTAGCTTCAAACGCCACATATTTACCATTGCCACAAGAGACGTGACATTTAACTAATCTTCACTTAAGTTGTGAGGACATGCACTGAAAATATTATATCTGCTTCTGCACTCTATTCCATTTTTTTATCAACATGTTAAATCCACAAATCATGCAGGAAAAAAATATTCTGAAATTAGTGTTGATGCTTTTAGTTGATGCTAAAGGCTGGGAATTTCTTTTAATTTAATTAATTCCTTACATTTTGTTTAAATTACGAATGTAGGCCTATAATGTTTATAAAATGTGAGTTGTCAAATAAATATAACTAAAAACAAATCTCGTAGTTCACTTTATGTCCAACAGATGGTGATGTTTGCCTGTTCCATTGGGGTGAAGGGAAGGGTCACGTTAGTGTAAACGTGAAGAACAGCTTTTTTAACATATTGGTTCACTGTAGATTTAGCATTGTCAGCGAGATTCACCCTTATAAAAATAAATGCATTTTAAATAATAAAGCTTTTCAGAACTGGTGGAATATATGCTTGCCAAATAACCAAAATAACATTTTAAAATGTTATGTAAAAGGACAGTTAAATACTAAAAGGAATACATTTTATTTAAGACAACAAACAGATGCTATAATCCGGAAGTACATGCAAAAAGTGCTTGAGCTTCACAATTGTTACTTGTTTGGTCAACAGACAGCAAGCAAGTTATCTGTTAGGAAAATAAGTGCTTACAAATAATTCTGTCTAATACAAGCCTAAAGGTTAAAGACACAGAAATGCACAAGCTAACACATATGTTATTTTTATCTATTAAAGTATAATTAATTTACTGCCAACATGTCACTTAAATATGGAACGATATTCCAGACAATTTTCAAATAGAATAGCAAATT
>NW_015620767.1:0-1686 GCF_001515605.1 Sinocyclocheilus anshuiensis
TAATTTTTAATTTCTAGTTTATTTCTGTTTTATTTCAATCTCCAGTAGTTTTAGCAAGTTATCACTCTGATTATTTAAGTTTTTTTCAGATCATTTTTTTTCTGGCTTTAGTTTAGTAAACATCAGTTTTTAGCTTATAGATCAATTACATTATGTTGTAAAAAATTTTTAAATCTTTTTTGAGGGCTGTTTCGATATTACACTGACTGAAAATAATTGTTTGAATGCACTTTTTTTTTTAAATTTTTTTTATTAGTTTACTTTTGGTGCCACGGACATTTTAGTTTCATTTTAGTTTTTTACATCCTTAGAATAACCTTTGAATAACCTTGAATATGGCATGGTCATGCAGTTTTGACGTGATATATAGTCTTCGGTTGTGTTTTTAAGTGACACACCAGTGTTGCCAAATCAGAAAACAATTATTTTGTTTCATTGGAAAAAACTCCCCCTCTTTCCCCCCAGCTGTGCATGAATGTCATTTATTTAATCAGGTCATCAGCGGTTGTAACTGGAATGATCCATTTCTGGTGCACATTTTTAGACTGTAAGAGCTTAAGAGGTCTGAATCTGACATCTCACCCTCTGTAATATAATAAAGACATGAATTGCATGTTTGTGTCATCAGCATATGGATTATTATAGTGTTGTCTTTAAAGCAGGTTTTGCATTTTCTTTTGATCATTATTGATTTCTTTAAAGGAGGATGATTTTGCGATGACTTTGTGCATAAAGGTAGTGAATATTAATACTCAGATCTCTGAAATCTTTGAGTGCGTAATAATGATTGTTTTCAAACTGCTTTCTTGAACACTCCCATCCCACCTCATCATCCATTGGTTGGACAAAAGACATAGTCCCGCCCCAAAAGTGTCGCTGTTTCGGGCTGCTCGGGATGATTAAACAGAACAATGTTTTTATATGCCACAGAGAAACAGTTTACACTTTTCAGAGAACTATAAATGATTTATTTTTAGTTGTCTCTGCATATAGGAGGAAGTATTTTAACACGGGAAAAATTACAAGCTTCAGATTTAAACCTCATTCGTAATCAACCAGTGAGACAAATGCCAGATACGTACTTTTTAACACCAGCTTCCCTGTAAACTTTTCGAATACTTCCCAAAGTTTTAACCGCACTAAAAACAAGATTTACTCCACATCTAAAGAATGCTCTTTGGGGTTTTTGAGAGTCTCTGATTGGTCGGTCAGCTTTCCTTAACTAACTGTGATGCACAGGGGACATGATGACAGCATTTCACATCGCCTTGAGGAATCCACCAATCAACTCCAAGAATCCAGCAGTGAAAGTAAGAGCCAATTCTGTTACTCAAGACAGTTTGATGCATTGCTTTCAGATGTTCAAGAACACTGTTATTAGGGGCCCTATTTATGCATAACAGATTGTCATAGCAATGACATGTCATGTGTCTGAAATGTGCTGTTCATTTGCCTCTGGAGTGTGAATGGAATGAATGGTGTAAACATTAAAATACTCAGTATTTCATTTACATAGATTTACATATATAAGAATTTTTGTTGAAATTATATTTTGGTGCATCACTAGTTATTATGTGTTTAAACAGTCCATCGAGTGCATATAGACTTTCTCTTTTTGATTAGTGTTTGTCTTTTTCACCTCCTACACTTGTTTGTTGCGCTCCCTCCACCTCCTCTCTCAGGAGC
>NW_015620768.1:0-1682 GCF_001515605.1 Sinocyclocheilus anshuiensis
AATAATGTTCTTTTTAGCAGCATCATATGACCCCTTTAAATGATGAGTAAATAGTAGAAGTCTACACAACAAACAAAGACCAAATATATTACCTTTATGGACTGTGATTATTAATGAATATTATATTAAAATAAATAGATTGTGAGGTGTTTAAAATTGCTAATTACGCTATTTTTCCCACAACATTTGTAAAAGTAAACAAAGAGCATTAGGTAATATGTGAACTGAAGTTTAATGACATTTGTATAGCATTGAACAATACATTAACAAGTAATCTTTTAATCATTGTATAATTTCTGTTAAAATCATTTGTACATTTTCAAGTAGTGCCAATAAAGTTGCCAATAAATAGATAAAGTAAAGCTTAAATTATATTAAAATATACAAAGCTTTTTGCACTAATTTCAGCTGTAACTTCTAAAAAAGGCTTTAGTATCTTTCAGGCATTGTTCACAATCTTCCACTCATCAGGGGTCAGTGTTGGCAAGCTGGGACTGACAAGGGCAAGTGTGGCAATAATGCAATCTTTTTGCTGCCAAAATCTTTGCAGCATGTAAAAGGTAGAGTTCCCCCTTGTTACTACATCCTGCTTGAGCTTTAACTCTTCAAGGCCCATCTGTCTCTGAGTTGTGAAAGTGCTCAATGATAGTTTTTACCTTTGACACAACCCCCAGAATGTGTTTTAAACCCTCCTTCACGATCAGGTTTACAGTGGGGGCAAAGCAAGGCAAGTGCCTCCATCCAGCCTTCCGAATGCAACTTTAATGTTGCTAGCATTATCAGATACATGTGCAACAATTTTATCATCAGTGATGCCCCATTCTCCACAAACTCTGTAGAGTTCTGCTTCCAGGTTGTCAGCTGTGTGCCTTTCAGTAAATGGAAAACAATCCAGTAGAGAGGATGACAGTTTAAAATCATGATCAGTGAAATGGTAGGTCACAACCATTAAACATGTTGTTTTTAAAGATGTCCAACAGTCTGTTGTCAAACACACAGCAGAGGCACTGTTCACTTTGACCGTCAGCTCTGCTCTAACGGAATTGTACATTTGGGGCAAAAGTATTGCTGAAATGGTCTGTCTGCTTGGAAGAATGTAAGATGGATCAAGTGCTTTTGTTTAAGTTCTAAATCCTTTGTCCTTAACAATGGAAAAGGGTTACAAATCAAGAGCAATCATTTTTACAAGCCCTTTATCCACTTTACTCTGTTTGACGGAGTGAATTGGCTGTATCACATAGCTCTGAATAGAATGATGTTGGCTGAAATCTAAGTTTCTTTAATAACAAACAAAATGTAGGCCTACTGGAAATAAAAACTAGTTTTATTAAATAGGCCTACATTAAAACATGGAAAAACCTGATTTTTTACTATGGTTCATTGTTCATGTGTCATGATTCCCAGGGAACGGGCAGCGAGGAAATGAGGAGACGCAGGATGAACTCAAAACAAACGGACTTTAATAAATAAACGGGCATACAAAAATCAGGCAGGATGACAACGAGGAGCCGGAGCCCTCACTGGGCTAAACTCGGGGATAGGAGCCCTTACTGGAGCGAGCTCTGGGGCTGGAGCCGACACAGGAGCGAGCTCAGGGGCGGCCGGCGGGCTTGTCTTCGCTGTGGCCGGCGGGCTTGAGTGAGCCGCAGCCGGTGGGCTTGACAACGGCGTGGCTGGAGGGC
>NW_015620769.1:0-1687 GCF_001515605.1 Sinocyclocheilus anshuiensis
TTTTCATCATCCTTGTCACAAACTCATGTCTATCGTGGCATAGGCAAAAGCGGTATGGATATGGGGTGTGTTCTTGGAGCTAGTTTAAGCTGTCAGGCTGCTGGGTATCTGATTTTAAACAGGCCTATAATTTAGTACTTTGAGTAATTAGATTGTTCTAACTGCCAATAAAGTATACCTCAGCTTGCCGACACTTAAAGTGGCTATGAGAAATTAATTTCACCCTCAGGTTTGTTGGCTCTCAACCCATGAGGTTTCTCGCAGAACAAACATCAGGTACATGAGGTTTCTTGCAGAACAAAAATGAGGTCCATAGATTAATTTTAAATATGGCAAGTTTCTCGTTATGTGTGGAAAGAGTGCCTGTTTGTTCTGTATAACTGAGGACCAGTTATCGAGCGTTGCGTAACATGCAATGCCTCATTTTATGACGATTCCTGTAGAACCCCCTCTGCTTTGCTCCTTGAAACTAACTTACTACTTCTTTTCTTCTAGATGATGTCAGCTGGTAGAATCTTCGAGGATCGCACCGAACAGATGTCCATCTGAGGATACCCAAATTATCCATATATCAGACCGAAAGGTTATTGTAATTTGGTCTAAATCTTTTAAATGACTACTTGTTGTTCTTTCTGTTGCCCACAATTGTTTTTGTCTCATACATTTGAATTTCATGTGATATTAAATGATCTTTATGCCTAAATTGGGCTACTAGGTGAAATCGCTTCTCTTCATTTTTGGTAGTTTGTTTTTTGTTTTTGAAACTCCCAGACTAAAGTAAGTTCATTTTAATTAGTTTTTTGTTCTTAATAAACACTTATTAATGGACAATTTTGATGTTATGAATATTTCTTTAACCTTAAAGGACTGGGTAGAGACTGAAATTTGGCCACTAAAAAAACCTTTATGTAAAACCGTGACATCAAAGCTTGCTAACTGAGCAGGTGTTATGGTTTAAATGGAAAAATTTCACAACAACATGATTCTAATAATCTCTCTTGTGTATTTTCTATGCACTAGGCGCAGTTGCGTAGCAGTTGAGTTTTGCTGGTTAGCTGTTAAGGTGGCGTTGCGGTGCAGAGTGCTTGGCTGTTTCCAGTATTCTCCTGATTGCTCCTGTGTAACGCCTTGATTTGATTTTCTTTCAATTTTGGCTGCAGCATTTATTCTTTTTGCAGAAAGATCCTGTGCAAGTCCTTTTGTGAAAACTTATTATAAGGCAGATATCTGAGCTTATTTCACATCTCCGGAAGAGTTCTATCATTTGTGATATGCTCACTTGGTCATAATTTTCATGTGAATAATAAAAGGTTTTCTTTCTCTGAGCATGGCTGATTTGATGTATACCTAATTTTTACTAGTTTTTTCAGTGTCTTTTATGTTTGGTGTTAAAGAAGCAAATTAAACTCATTAACTGGAAATAAATTGTGCGTTGATACAAAGTATTGGTATCATGTGTGACATCGTTCATGGATTCATACTCGATGGCTTTTGGTGAGACTTTAAAATCTGAAGTTTTATTCCAAAGTAAATTTGTCATCAAGACTTACTAAACATTTTTACTTGGATGTGTACAAACATGATTGACTGAAAAATGTTACTCGGGTCTTAAAACAAAAGGCAAAATAAATTCGTAATGACCTATTAAAGTCAGTATGAAGTTAAGTTTCACCCTATGTTTTTCCTA
>NW_015620770.1:0-1680 GCF_001515605.1 Sinocyclocheilus anshuiensis
CTTTTCTTCGGCTTTAACAAGCAGCCACTACAGTCCCCCATAATCCCTCACACACACCGCACCGCTGAATGGAAAGCAATGAAAGAGCCCATTAGAGGGACAGACAGAGTCCCCGACCCCTTAACTTCGCTACACAGCGCACACACACAATCTTAGACACTCAACACTATTACATAAAAACCACACACACGCACGCACGCACACACGAACATGCTGAGTAGAAACAAAATCAGAATAACACATACACGGATAATGCAACAAGACAAGGACAAACGAGGATGCAAAACACACACAGACAAGCAAACAATCCTTCAGAGAGGACAGGCACACACTCTGGGACATAAATCCAACGATTGTTAACAAGACACACACACACACACACACTGGAGACCCGGCGCTTCCTAACGACACATGAATGCAGGAGAGGACATAAAGCCCATGGAGCGCAAACAGTCCTGCTGACAACAAACAAACAATATACGCACGCGTTTCCACTATACATACGGTTTCATTCAATAGCTAACAATATTAGCACACATCTGCTAAAGGGCCGCCTCCATTCCTGGGTCAGACACGGGTCAGCCATTGTTGCAAGCATAAGCAGATGGAAGATGGTTTATTTTGCAGCACGAAGAATGAACATAAACATATTGCAGCGGTAGATTCTCCAAGCCAAAGCATGGCCTGTGAGCAGGAGTCGGATGATTATATGATGTCTATCTCTGTCACAGCACGCCAAACCACACGCCTGTTATCTGGAATCATGCTACAGTAGCCCGCATTACCACTGTCACGTAGATGGCTGAAGCACCAGCTAATTGACCGCTGAGACGAAATGCTGAATGAATAAGTTGTGCGTGTGAGATTGCGTGGAAGAACTTCCTGTCTAAAGCAGTGAAAGGGCAGTTAGTGCTGATGTATTCACAGAATACACCCAGAGATATTTTCTAATCGTCAAAATGGCTTTTTGACATTTTCACACTATCCTTATCCAACCAATAGTGCAATATGGCAACAAAGTTACTTCGGAAACAAAGTCAGACTTTGTTTGCTTATATTGCCTTTATTGTGTTCACATTTTTGAGTTGACATTTTCGTTTGGCATCAAACTACGAACAAATGTCTTTGTGGTTTAAATAAATGTAAGTAGGAATGCAATGATATTCAAATCCTGTCTGAAACCGATAAATTAATAATTATTTTCACGTAATAGCCACATAACAAAAGACGGATAGTAAAATTCTGTGCTACTTTGTCTAAATAAATTAAAACTAAATTAATTGAACAAAATCAACCGTTTTAAATGCTACAAGTGAAGTTTGGCATCACAAGATAATAATAATGTACAGTTTGTGATATTTAATAAAGATTAGTTTTAAAAGTGCTATTAAATTATTACTTTTACTAAAGATTACATTTAAGAGAGCATTAGATGAAGTCCAAGGTAATCTAAAAGTAAAAATTGCAGAAAAATAATAGTGAGCAAATGCATGCGCTCCAATGTTTAACAGTATAAAACAAACATTAACCAAAAATAAAATCAAATTAAATTAAATAAAACTAAAACAAAAATAAATTAATTAATATGCAAGCTACAGAAATGTATATATTTGTGTATGTATATATAAAGTGAGCTTTAGATGTATAGTATATATGTGTGTGTGTGTGTGTGTGTGTGTG
>NW_015620771.1:0-1688 GCF_001515605.1 Sinocyclocheilus anshuiensis
GCTTCCAGACTGACATTCACGGCTGTGATGTTTGCCAGTGTCGCCGACGTCACAAGAAGTGCAAAGCTGTGGCCTGTGCCAAGGACTGCCCATTCGGCTATATGTAAGAAAACAATAATCTGATTCACAGAGGTAACAATAACAAGAAGTGCAGTTTCTATTAAACATTCATTGTTAGTAGTACAGTATGTGATCAAATCTCTGATGACTTTATGAAAACCCATAAAGCTCTTCCTGACATTGTTTCCTTGAGCCAAGGTCACACTAGTTTCACTTTAAGGCAATTTGGATTAAAGTTCAACTACATGATGTGTTAGTTTTTTAGTCTTACTTCTCCCCCGACTTAAGTAATAATATGGTTCTATAAAATTCCAAACCATTTTGTCCTTTTTTTATGTCATTGTTACCCCAATGTTTTTCTATACTATCAGGAAAGGCAGCAGTCATTAGTTGTCACAAACTGAAGCGAATCCCATACTGTTCTAGAGAAATTGTGAATGACACAATGATCCCCTGTGCTATGCTTTGCTTGTTTGTGCCTGACTGCAAGTTTAGAGCTGACAGCTAATTAGGGCCGGCTCAGATCAGCGCCTCTGATTGCACCGTGTAAAGGATAAGCTGCGATAGTGAAGCTGAACGCTTAATCTACACAACACCATGTCTCGACGCAACTATGAATAAACACTGCTGCTCCACATCTGCAAAAAAAACTACTCCAATTACGCAGGCAGATCACCGAGCAAATTTGTACAAACTTTTGTGGAGCTGTGCAGTCGAGAGGTTAGAGAGACACCTTGTGACGAATGGAGATGAAAAAGTGGAGAAAAGTGCAAGAAAGTACACACGACTACTTTCAGTGACTGATGCCTAATTGTCAGGGGTTTTTTTTCGCTTTCTATTCATACAAGAGCACAGGGAAATGGGGAACAGGATTGGGAACTTGAATTTGTTGCAAGCCAGATTTAAACCCAAAAAACCCAAATGAGCACCACCAGTCAATATCTCAATGAGGTGTCAGAGCATGTGCGCTAAATGCTAAGTTGTGGCTCCAATTATTATTTTATCAGTAAACCTTTCTTTGCGGAAGCCTTTTATTTTGTTATATAATGATTAAGGATGTTGTTAAAAAAAAAAAGAAGTTACCCGTTTCTACACACAACTATGTACCAATGGTGTGTTTCCCAAAAGCATCCTTGGCCAACTATAGTCGCAAGTTCTGTTGTTAGAAACATAGTTCAGTGGTTTGGTAATCCTAACATCCCAAAATAGTTCCAGCAAACATTTGACAAAGTTCAACAAAGTTACAATGGTTTCAAGAAACAGTCCTGATTATTGCAACAATGTGTCATACTATGGTGGTTAGCAGCTAGTTACGGTGTGGTTAAACGCACTCAAGGTTCAACACAAGTTTCCACCATGAAGTAATTTGTCTATCACACTGAAAACAAAACGCTCCGCAATATAACACCATCACATCTGTTGAGTGAGCTTTGGAACCAATCAGATTTCACTGTGGGCGGAGCTATCTAGCAATTGATTTTTAATTACAGCAAAGCTGATTTTAAGAGCAGCACAACCAATTCCCCTTCAGGTCAAGTATAGGCACATACATTTTTCAGTCTGGTTCTCATGAGAGCACACACAGATTTGGTTTGGTGCTCACACTGCACATAGTGTGACTCATTAAA
>NW_015620772.1:0-1686 GCF_001515605.1 Sinocyclocheilus anshuiensis
TGTTTATGGTGCAGCTTCGGTCATGTAAATTGCTTATCCATAAATTAAACTAATAAAATTAACTTGATGAAATATCACCTAAATGTTAAGTACCACAGTCTGATTTATTTTGGACAATACCTCTCCTCAGAAAATCATACATATGATTATGATATTATCCAAGAATAAGAGAAAGTATGTATGTATGTATGTATGTATGTATGTATATGTAAAAGACACATACTCTTTTATACAAAACATTATTCTGACTGTATGCGTTTCACTATGATTTGCTTAGTTTAAATTAAGCTTTATTTCATCATATATAAATGATGAATGTAATTAAAATGTTATGCTTTTGTTTTGTTAATTGAATAAAAAAAGAAAGAAAACATTGCCATCAGCAAATCCGAAAGGACTGGTTAAAATGAAGCTACTATATACATTTTAATTTTTTTTTTGGACTGAAAGAACACTGTAAACCATAAACCACATTCACCAAATGTTGTACAAACAGTATGCTCCCTCGTATTATATTACTGCTTAACTGTTCCAGCACTGTAGTTTCTACCACTGAAGTGTTCAGTTTATATGCTTGAAAGAAGAGACGAACATCTACTGTGAGGAACATTCTAGGTATGATGGAAGGTTTAATAAAACAGCTGATTTCTCCTCCAGGTTTCCATAACACACAGTGAATGAGTCCGCTGCATTCGCTGAGGTGCTTTTGTGCTCTGTAATTCATCCAACAGGCTAAGTACATCTTTTATTTGAGTTAAAGTGGTGGCGAAAACATATCTTTGCTATAGATAGACGTATACATTTAAATATATGCTATATAAACTCTGCTCTGTAACTGCTGCTTAACTGCACACGGCTAGAAGATTTGAGCTGAGCAGTACGGCCGAATATCTGTATGTTGCTCCTGCATGGATATATCTAGTATTTCACAAGGTACTGGCAATTTATTATTTCAGAAGCCTCTATATCAAACCACATAATAAAATATATTATTCCTCAGAGATGAAAATTCCTGCCAGCAGAAGCACTGCAGTATAACACTGTTTATTAAGACTAGAAATTTGCAATAATAACATTAATGCTATTATGTCTATAGATATAATACTTTTTTAGTTAGGTAGGTACTACAGAAATATTGTCCATTCAAGAACAACAAATCTAAATTATTTTTCATAAATATTGCAAAAGGTTGCATGTTGTTAAAAAATAAATATAGTAGAAATACAGTAAAATAAACTTGAAGTGTTTTTTTTTTTTACATCTTTGTAATTTATCTAAAATCAGCGACAACAAAATTGCCTCAAGAATGCTTTCTCTCCCCCTTTACAAACTTAACTATGACATCTGGCATAAGACACACACTCATGCAGCTCAAATGTGTATCATGTTAAATGGAGAAAGTAAAGCGGGAGAAAGCGATACAGACCGAGAAAGAGAAACAGAGACAACATCATTTTCACTGGAAGGACAAAATGTAAAAGGTTCAGTAATTACAGTTATTTAACCAGCATCAAATAACAAGTGGATTATTCCCCGCCAGACTATTGTGAAGCAAAAGCATTTCTTAAATGTCACTGATGTAGCAGAATGTTTCACACTTCAAATTCATAATGCAGAAGGAAGGTGACAATATTAGCAGATGAGCATTTCTATGTGAAGTAGAAATGCTGAAGTAGTTTTTTTTTT
>NW_015620773.1:0-1689 GCF_001515605.1 Sinocyclocheilus anshuiensis
GATGATGATGATGATGATGATGATGATGAACACACACAGCCTGAAAGGACTCATTGTTAGCTGAGATGTTGTCATGGCAACACAACCCAGAAGAGATGAAAAGCAGCACTGCGTTTGTTCTTCATCTCCTCCATCCTGACAAACACGCTCAGATATTGATGAGTTATCACAGCCGTTCTTCTGATAAATAAGCTTCTCTGGCTGTTTTTTCTTTACGGTCCCCTAATGCTCGTCAGAAAACAAATGTTTGTTGTGTTTGTGGTCGATCTCATGTGAAATTGCTAGTGATTTTTGGCTTTCTCACATGGGAAGTGAATGTGTGAGTGCTGCTGGGCCATTGATTCCCAGAGAGCTGAGACCGTGATCAATAATACATCCATCCGTCAATACTGTCATATTCCCTTGTGTGAGACGTCTGCTCACCTCCAACCATCACTAATCAACAGATTTCATCTAGATGTGTTTACACTGCAGAGAAGAACAATGGGATTTTGATGTGCATCAGATTGCAGGCAAAATTTCATTATTTCTTAAAGATGAATTGGATCAACCAAGGTCAGTCCAAATCATATTTCACCCCAAAATCTACAAAAAAGAAACCTAATATCTAGCCCAAACATGTGAATTGTTTTGGAACATCTAAATTAACTGGTTTAATTTTCTTAAATTATTTATCAAAATTATTTTACACCAATTAAGTAATTTTTAAAGCATGTTACATTTGAGGAATATTATGTATTACATTCTCAGAGAAATCAGTATAAGTTATAGAGCTCCATTCGGCCGAAGGAAAACATTGATGTGTACGTACGGTATATTACGTATACCGTTATTCGCCTGTATAATTCAGACTGTCATCCTCAGATGTTGCTGGACGGCGCTGTGGGACTCAGTGCTGGTTTGTTCTGAGGTTGTTGAGGAGCCGATGACTGAGATGAATGACTGGAGAGAAGCTGCAGTGAAGATGCTGTTAAATATAGAAGGCCATGAGAGAATGACGCATCTGCCTTTAGATCATCTGCACACACTGTTATTAAGTCCTGCATCACCGTGGCTCAGAGTTACTGTCAGTGGTCTGATCAAACCAGTATTAACCTTCAAGTCGATGTGACAACGTGCACTGGCCATCAAAACTAAATGTATTGGTCTTTAACCATCAAATTATGTTCCAGGTCGGTTTGACCCACGGTTATTGGTAATACTGATGTTTTTCTTGAAATTCTGTCATTACTTCTCATTTAGGGTCTGGGGTGTTGTGGGGTATTTTTATTACAATTGTGATGCTAACAGGTCAATGTTACCCACAAATTTCATGGTTAAAACAGATACACAGACCAAAATTAATAATATATATATAAAAAGTATTTTATGTCAGTTTCTCAAAACCATCTGAGGGTATTTACATTTATGCATTTTGCTTTTATCCCAAGAAATATATGCTTCAGTTAATTTATTTATACATTTTTATCAGTTACTGCATGTGATTTTTGCTGGGAATCAAACTCATGATTTGTGTTCAGGAAAGCACACAAAAAAAATAAAATAAAAATGTAATATAAAAAAAATATATATATGCATTTTTTTGTTTGTTATTGATGTGATACTAACAGTAGGTTTTAACCATCAATCGAAACTAAACATGGATATTGTCACGGTGCGTGTGGAGAGATGAAGCGAGGACTCAAGTGC
>NW_015620774.1:0-1691 GCF_001515605.1 Sinocyclocheilus anshuiensis
AGTGGCAATCGGCCGGAAGGCCACGGACCGGATTCGTGACAGAGCATCTGCTCTCTATAGCTCTCACGGTACTTTGATGTCATAACACTGATCAGTCTGTGCAGTGCAAACAAAACCAAAACCTGGATATTTTAGGCAATATAGTAATCCTGGCCAGGACGTGTCTGGGAAAAAGGGCACGTATGGTCACCCAATAGTTACCACTATTACTACCACATTTTGTTAGTAATTAGTAGTGTAGCTAAATACATTTCAAGCATTATCTTGACTGTACCGTAGTTCAACTACTTTAGCCAAATTAATAGCAGCTTGTAGCTTGGCAGGTACAGTTTCAAAGTAGCTTCTAAAACATTAGTTCCAACTGTCTTGAAATACAACCACTTGACCAAATGAAAACATGATTCTACAGTGGTTTAAAAGCTAATTGTACTTGAGAGTTGTGCTGCACAATAGTCAATCCAGTCTAAAATCATTTAAAATCCCTCAATCACAAACATACTTCAAATAACATAAATCCAATACCCCCTTAGGAGATAATTCCATCTTTTAGTGTTATAAAAGACTTCCATATAAACCCTACACAGCCTGAAAGTCAAGCACAAGCTTTTATTAAACAAGAAAATAACCCTAAAATCTCAAACCAGTAAGAGGTGCTGAATCACTTGGAACGGTACAAATATCTTTTAAAGCTAAGAATTTTGCCTTTTATTAGCTCATATAGTTGAGAGCAGAATGCAATCGTTGGGGAAAGAAGAGGAGTCAGATTGGGACTTGAACCTGCATCCCACAGGAGAACCAAAGCCCCCATATGTTAAGTGAAAAATGAGGAGGTCTTCATCTGCACTTGGGTTTTTAGTCCAATATGTTCCAGTTCCAGATGATGTTTCCAGATTAATGTCATATGTAAAATTAGAAGTGAACCTTTAAATTAACTGACTCACAGCTGCTCTCCTTTTTTTCAGACAGAAAGTAAAGAGGTATAAAAGAGATGAAAATGTAGTCTGGCTTGCCGGAACATTTGGCACATATAAAAGCAATCAAGCAGCACTCTATAAAGCCACAAAGCTACCATCTAAACTTCAAACTGTTCCTGAAGCAGATGCTCTTGTAAAAAAACAAAAACAAATCAGGAAGCATCAGAGAGTCAATGACAACAGTAACTCAAGCCGTCCGCTGATTTTCTTCCCTAGGAAGCAGACGTGCTGCAGCTCTGACTGTATTGTGATAAAGGCCAGGCAGACATTTGCGCTCTATGCTCATAATTGATTGGTGGTCTGATTGAATGCAGAATAAGAGGCTTGAGTGGGCAGTCATCCATTATAGGCGACCTTCGGGAGCAGTGTGTTGCAATCACATCACTTCCTCCCCTCTTCTGTCCTCCTCTCCCTCTTTTCCTTTCCCTTATCACTCACCCTCATATGTGAGTCAAGTAAATTTTAAATGCAACTTCCAAAAAATCCACAACTTATATTACTTTTGATAACTAATTTTCATGATTGTTAATAAAAGAAAAAAATATTTCATGCCCTATCCCTATCATAATAGGTTAATGATTTTACTGTATGAACACTGTAACCTATGAGAGAATACAGAGACAAAGGTTTGATGGTTTTGCCAAATCATAACTAAGAAGGCAGATTTGAGTGAGATCTGACACCTCTGACAACACCTTTACATACATATCACTTACA
>NW_015620775.1:0-1691 GCF_001515605.1 Sinocyclocheilus anshuiensis
TTGGATATAATTACATTGTTTTGCAATGATTTAGAATCATTTTCATAAAAATGCTGAAGATGACACTGACTAAAGGGACAATCAGACACCTCAAATGCACACTGGGTTTGGTGATTTTACAAAAGAAAACTTTAAAAAGTATTTTGGATGAGAAATTAACATAAATTACTGTGGTATTATTTGTAGTAAATCGTGAGCAAATATGGTTATATGGTAAATATGGTTAAAATTTGGTATATACACATACAGTAACATTCAAATCTTTGGCATCACCAGTAAGATCATTTTTGAAAGAAATTAACTTTTATTAAAAAAGAATGCATTAAAGTGATCAAAAGTGACAGTAAAGACATTTGGAATTTTACAAAAGATTTCTATCTCAAATAAATGTTGTTCTTTTCAATCTTTGTTGTTCAAAGAATCCTGAAAAATAAATAAATAAATAAATGAAAACAATCAAGGTTTCCACAAAAGCAGCACAACGGTTTCATTATTTTAAAACATTTAAATATATTTCACAATAGTATTGTTTTTACCACTGTAAAAAATACACCAAAGATAAAACCAATTTATGTTAGATGATTTATAACAAATGAATACATCTGGAATCAGTAACAAATAAATAAATAAATAGTTATAAGTCAAAGCTATAAGTCACTCCTATTATTAGTAAAGCGGACTGCACTGGAAATAGAATAGCCACTTCACACATTTCTACCATCACACATCTTTCATAATATCAAATTCCTAATTGTTTATTTCTAAAATCCCATCTACACAAATATCTTTCCAACATGATGAAACTCATCAATGGCTTATGTAGAGTGAAAGAGGATTTGCATAATGGAGTTACTCTACTTCACACACTCATAGCCGTCGAGAGCGAAGAACAAATCCTGCATAAACGACACAAACAAACTTAAAATATTCCCCTTTTCAACTTGAACGAAACTTTAAAAGAGTGTTCGTTTGAAAACCCAGAGATACGCCAGTGTTTGTCTGTGCACTGGCGGATACATTAGCATGTGTCAGCTAAGACTGTATGACAGGTTTAGCTCCATGACCAGGTTGTTAGATGACCTATTGGCAGGCCAGAGAGGGGAAGCTTTGACTTCATAATCCAGGGATTAAAATCTCCTCCCTGTGTGTGTCCGGGTTTCAGCCAGAGACATTTTAAACAGACCTACAGCACGCTAATGTACGAAAAAAGTGGCAGCTACGCTAGTGCAGCCACACCAGACAAATTGCTGCTGTGTTGTTGAAAATATCTCTGAATGACATGGAATTCAACAACATGTCAGGTCTGAAGTCTTCAGCAACAGATTAGAAAAATCATCACTTAAAGCATCTCAAATTTTGTCCAAACACAGCTGTTGGAGTTGTTACTGTGAAGGAATGCAAACAGCACAATTAACGAAAACATGCGTGAAATTTGACGTTTTTTTTTATTCATTGCTTGTACAGGTGTGAATTCTACTACACGCTTGAATAACAGTTATTAAAACCATATTTTTAACAAGACTACAAACTCCAAGATTTCATTTCACTTCTTCAATCTTTTTGTGGCCTGTTCTTGCACCTCAAACACGCCTCAGATACCTCTATTTGACAAACGAACCTCTAAAACTCTTCACATTTTCCAACATTTTCTCCCTGAAGAAACATTTTGCCAGCTGGTTTGAGAGGGAAAG
>NW_015620776.1:0-1689 GCF_001515605.1 Sinocyclocheilus anshuiensis
TTTTTTTTTTCTTTACATGTGTACATCTATCTTTACAGTCAGAAAATGAGGGGAGAGGTTCACAGTCATTTAGAAGAGAGCATTCGTCCATACATTGATCTGATTGACACTCTACGGTCAGTTGGCATCCATAAAGACTTGGCATTACCAACTATTGTAGTGATTGGAGACCAGAGTTCTGGAAAAAGCTCTGTGTTGGAAGCGCTGTCAGGAGTTGCGTTACCAAGAGGAAACGGTGAGGACTAATTTAATCTTTGCTATTGGATGTTCATACACACTCCGTGACCACTTTAAGCACATCTCTCCAATATTGCTCTATTGGTTTGTCTGAGATCTGGTGACAAGGCCCCGATTGAAAACACATAGGGCCATGGGACTATGTTTTCTACTACAGGAATGAGTTTTTTTGTTGTTTTTTTTAAAACTCCAATACACAAAGATACAATGGGAATGCATACCATGGTTTTATGGTTTCTATACAAACAACAAAGCTAATAATAATAACAAAAACAACACTCTAACATAATATTTTGCAGGTCAAGGGATGTTGTGACTCTCTCTGTCTCTCTCTGTCTCTCTAGATGGATGGATAGATAAAGCACTTGTCACATAATTTTCCACTTTAATTTTCTGTTGATTGTCGACTGTTTGCTATAGGAATTGTGACCAGATGTCCATTAGAGTTGAGGCTGAAGAAGGTACCAGGAGTCAACTGGAAGGCTGTTTTAACTTACGATAAGAAAACAGATGAATCTGTGAATTCCTCAAATTTTGCAGGTTAATAGTACTGCTTGCAGTGTTTTGTTTTCTTAATTGGAAGGGTTTCTTTCAGCTGCATTGAAATTATCGCTTTTACAACTGGATTTAAACCATGTTTTGTTGCAGGTCCTATTAAAGCCAGCAAACTGGTAGCACAGTCAACTCAAAATCAGGAGAAAATTGAATTTTCAGATCCTTCATTAGTTGAAGAACATGTTGCAGCAGGTTAGTAAAACTGCTGGAAATCTATTTTCTTTTCAGAGTTACAGGTATATAATAAAAAAAATCAAAATCTCAAACTGAAGTCACCATCAGTAACTGTGTACATATTTATTTTGTCCTATAAAATGGATTTGTCTTATAGTCTTGGATGCTGATTTGTCAATTCAGCATTCCAATTCACCTTATCACTGTGCAGAACCCATAGCACATCAGTTTTGTTGTATAGCCACATTCTGGTATATGAGGTACTGTTTCACTTCTGTATTAAGTTTATCCTCTCGAACCTGTTGTTAGCATGCTGCTAAGCTAACAACGAATAAGCAGTACACAATTATTGGGTAAAATAGTCAAACTATTGATGCTTTTAAGTACTGAATGAAATATACATTTACTTAAAGTCTCAAACATTTAGCCTACTGTTTCTATACAAATTGTGTATTTGAAGGCAAAAAAGGTACACAATTACATATAAAATGTAAACACAAATATTAATTTATTAATCACAAAGCAATGGTTGCACTCAAAATATTTAAGTACAATATAGTCTCTTTACAATGGCTTGACTACCATGAATATGTCTTTATTCTCACTGCTTTAAAGGACTTTTTTTTTTTTTCCCAATGAACATTAGATATTTAGCTATTATCAGTTAATTCTGCAGTTTGTGTTTTACAGCCCAGAATGAGCTGGCAGGAAAAGGGGTAGGAA
>NW_015620777.1:0-1689 GCF_001515605.1 Sinocyclocheilus anshuiensis
TGAATTGGACTTGACATTGAAATGTTGAAAACAACTTCAGAGACCTACATTCCAGAGGCCGGCTGTTTTTCTGTTTAATTACTTAACCACTTCATTTGGTTTGCTTTTAAAAATGGGTGGGCCGTAAGTGCATGCTTGTATCCCTCTAAGCCAAGTTGGCCCAGCAGTGGCTTCACGCAGTCAGCTGAGAAGGCATGCCCAGGCTTGCCATGGCCACAACGCTTTAACTATGCTTTGCACTTGAATGGCTTCCCTGGTGTACTCCATTGCCCGGGCCATCTTTCCACTGTTTACAATCGGATACAAAACCTGACTTTGACAGCCTGCAGCTGGTTTGAACCTCTGCCCTTTACCGCTCTCAGAAAATCACCTGCCTGCAGTGCTCACCTCATCCAATGTATGCTCCCTGTCCTCAGTCATCTAGGTTAAAAAAGCCATTTTTCCTCTCATTCGAGTGTCCTTAGTTGACTTTTTGGAAACGATGCCCTTATCGTGTTGCTGGAATCAATAAAAGAGCAACACCGGCACAACAAATAGATGGATGCGAGAGTGCTGTGCAAAGTCAACTCGATTTGCTATGCAAATTACTCTGTGGTTTCTTGTGCTCATGAGAAAGATCCCACAGTTGATTGAAAACATGAAGAAGATGAGAATGAATGTGAGACACAAAACCAGGAATGCTAGGAATGACTCGTATCTCCATCCCACTCTTACCTCAATGCTTCGTTTGTCTGCCGTGCCCCCGTTGCCCAGATCCTGATTGTGTCAGTGAGTCTTGCTGACCGGCAGGAGTTTCCAGTATGACTATCAGTAATCTTTTTTTTTTTTAGATCTGAACTTTTTGGTTTGTTTGATATGAGTTTAGTTCGTTTGATGAGAGGCTTATTATATAACTTATTGGTTTATTTTGGAAAGTCCAGTTCTGCTTGATGGCTCGCACTATTTCTGGCTTTGTCCTTTTCCATCTAATATTTCTTCTAATGTTCCCTTGATCAGCAGCTGAGGTACATGGGGGATCTATGTGGGACACATTTAGCAAAAATTTGGGCATTTGATACTGCAAAAATGCATCTAGTTTCAGAACATCCCAGTTTGTTTTGGCCATCTAATTGAGCAACAAATACCCACCCTAGAACAACGGTGATATCGGAGTCAGACATGCGAGGGAGGTTACCTAGATGCTTGGTTTAACCAAATAAACATTAACAAAACTTTTGCCCAACGCTTTTTCCATTTGTCATTTAACTTGTAGTCAGACTACAAATGAAGCTTGACTGAGGTCAACCAAAATAAATGTGAAAGAAACTTTTACCTCACCTTTTTTCCATTCGTCATGCAAACAGTCAGCTCAAAAAACAGCATTTTAAAAGCAACAGTGGCTTCAAAAAGGGATGCTTAAGCCACACTTAAAATGTATAAATGTCATCAAAGTAAACATTTTTGTTTAGAAATTTATTTTTTTTTCTTGTTGGTTTTATGCATTTTTCTCATCATAAGATCAACAGTCATACAGAATACATACACACACATTTTAGACAGGACCAGAAGCAAAATAAAACCAAATAAATAAATAACGGCAGAGCAGATATAAAATACAAAGGTATACATTATGGCAGTCATTGGGCATCTTCAAGAAAATCCCACATGGAAGTTCCCTTTCATGGGAACTTCGAACTGCGTCCTCTAGGG
>NW_015620778.1:0-1692 GCF_001515605.1 Sinocyclocheilus anshuiensis
ACTTTAAAGGGCCAATCTCTGAGATCTGGCTTCCTGTAATGGGACACTGTGTTCAAAGATGCCACACAGCTCAGGAGAATGAGGCCGGAGTTGAAAACGCTCTGGAATAATATTTCAGTCCCCCTCCCAAAACTGGCTCTTTAGACGCAGCGCTCAGAGAAAAACTCAAGAGGATTTCGTTGTAAAAGATGCCAGGCCAAAATCACATGGGAAAGATTTCACACGATCTCTCTGAACTTGGCGTAAAAAAAAAGGTTTGGGTTTGTAAAAGGCGAGTCAGCCACATGTACAGACGAAACCACATAAGGCATATCTTATAAGCCGAAGTCTTTGATTAATTATGCTACCAGAATTATTGGAGGCCCGTTTCATGTTTCAGCTCAGTCTGGCCATTTGATTGGTTATTCTCAATTCAAGCCTAAAATATCACCATCCAAAGCTCTCAGTAACCCACATACTTCCATAACGTTCATTAATTCAGTCCATCTCTAAGGGTTTCAGACTGGCTTTCACAAAAAACAAGATAGTTAGCTATTTCACCAAATTTTTAAAATCTAACATTTTCTAAACTAAGGAACAATAATTATAAACCAAAAACTCGATTTCGATTTTCGCATTGCAAAACATTTCATAACGTTCACTGGTTCAATTAATATGTAGCTGTTTTAGTCTTTTCACAAAAACATTTTCCAGCGATTTTTCAATCGTTAAGACTTTTTAAGAATTTTTATGTATGGGAACGTTATTTATCGTTATTCATTGTTCATTAAACGTTTTTTTTTTTTAAACATTTTAGTTGGACGTTATTTTAAACGTTACTTGTTTCAGAACGTTAAGAGAACATTCAAAATTAACGTTCCCATAATGTTCATAAAATGAAAAAATGTGTTCTTAATGTTACTGCTTACATTCGCTTACGTTCTATGTGAACGCTAGTAGTTTCAAAACATCCATAGAGCATTCGAAAGTAACGATTACAAGTAACGTTCGTTTTAGTTGGACGTTAACGTCTAATGTTTTCTAAATGTTACTACATGTTTCAAAACATTCAGAGAACATTCAAAAGTAACATTACCATAACGTTTGAAAAATTAAAAAATGTAACATTCCTTTAATGTTTTTGCTAACGTTAGCATAAACAAGTAAAAACTTAATAAAAAAATTGTTCTGAGAACATTCAGAAATATTGTTTCAATAACTTAATTAGAATGTTATTAAAACGTTCTTAGAACATATTTTTGTGAACATAAATAATGGCAAGCCGACAGTTTTAAGTACAAAATCTAAATATTTTAAGCATAGACACATAACATCAAACAAATTTAAAATACTAATATTATGCGGTCTTCAATAATATTCTCAAAACGTTATTTATACATCATTCATGAAACGTTTTTCTGAAACATTATAGTTCAATATTCTCTAATGTTTCCTAAACGTTACTACTTGTTTCAAAACACTGAGAAAACATTTAAAAGTAACGTTCCCATAATGTTTGTAAAATGGAACGTTCCCTTTGAAGAAACAAAAACATTTTAAGAACACACAGAAATAACGTTTCCATAAATTATCAGGAGCGTTGTCAAAACATTATTAGAATGTATTTTTGTTAGCTGGGAATATACTGTAAATAATGGTAAGCCAACCGTTTTAAGTACAGTAAAGTAAGTAGTAAAGTTTAAGTAAAGTAAA
>NW_015620779.1:0-1692 GCF_001515605.1 Sinocyclocheilus anshuiensis
TTAATACACTTGCATATAATTGCAATTAACATGCAATTATGTGTCTGATAACATTACATAACATTTGCACTTAAGTATATATTTTTTTAAGTATAATATTTCCATAAAGATAACTCTTTTTAAAAGTGTTTCCTCTTTTTCACAAAAAAAAAGTAAACAGTAAAACTATTTGCATTGCAAACCAATGTGTGTGTATTGTGAAAATCGTCTACTCTTAGTGAAGGGAATGTGACAGACCCCTGACAGAAGAGGACGAGGTTTCAGCAAAAACAGTCTGCCGGTGAAACGCCCTCATCAATCTGTTTCAAGTCGTCTAGTGAGACACTGCCTTAATTGTGCTAGAACTTCAGCTGATCCGCACTGCCTTGAACCAATATATAAAGTGACCCTGACAGACTGGAAACTGGCAGACAACTTTCTCCTGTGAAACATAACATGATTTCATCAGTCTTCCTGATGAGTCACGTCTTGAAATTCTCCTCTCTGCATATCATTCTTCTAAAAAAAGCTCTGCAGCATTTCTTGAGCTTAATCCAGCTTTCACCTCCAATATGCTGCTGTTTTCTCTGTCTGACTCTTACTGTAGTCAGAGACAAATATGTGCGTGTTTCTCAATATAAGGTTCATTTATATTACATATTCTATCTTTATTTATAAGTTCCGGCCCAAGAAAATCATTTAGTTACAAAACCATTCCTTTTAAGTCTTTATTAGTGAACTTTATTTTCTCTCACTGTATCCGCATCTCTTTGATCTATTTGCTTCTCCGTCTGGAGGCTGTGGGATTGATTTTCCCCAGGTCAGTATTTTATTTCTGTGTGGCTGAATAAACCTTGTTTATTGCTCTGTTTAGAGCTAATAACTCATCAGACTGCCAGTGAGGCTGCTTTAGCTACCGATGATTATTCCAGCTCAGGCTTATTGGAAAAACGTGCCGACATTTCTGCAAAATGATTGCTTCCTAATTGCTTCTTGCACATTTCAGAACACGTTCAAAGTGAAATATCTATTGGGTGGCACCAAAAGCGCATTCGGTTTTACCAAAAACAGATGAATGTGAATTTAACAATGTTTTATATGTTGATTGTTGTTGTATGTATCGTGGCAGTTCAGAAATGTAAGTCCAGTGAGTGGTGCTCAAAGGTTAATGCACTATTGCTTTTTTAAATAATGTACCTACACTGAACCCTGCCATAAACCGTACGATAGTGTTTACATGAGAAAGCATGAGATAAAACACATTTGCTGAAGCAAACATGCCATTTAAGCTTGCTTCTACAAGTCACTGCAATGTTTTACTATAACTCATGTTTTGCGGGAACATGTGCAACACTGTACCGGGTGCGCTCCCGAGCAAGTTTACTACGCTAGAAAAGCCAAACATATGGAGCTGGTTATGTGACGGAAACATCGAAATGCATTCACAAATCATGCGCTATGGTAACAGTGTTTGGGGTGCTTTACCTGTATAAATATGAAGATACAATGATTTTAAATTGTAATTTTGGCTGGCTCTAAAATGGGTCAACATTACCTGACAAGTTGAAGGAAATACGCTAGAAAAACACTCTCATTCAAGAATGTGTATTTATAGCATGGACGGAGCAACAGCAAAATGCAAGTGTCTAAAATGCAGTTCAGCTGAATGATAAAATCTGACCTCTTTAACTTTATGCTGTTAAACTGAATGTA
>NW_015620780.1:0-1692 GCF_001515605.1 Sinocyclocheilus anshuiensis
TCCACTAAATTCATCAATGGCAGGAAAATCACTACAAAAAGGTAGACATCTTTCCAGAGTTGTGAATTATCCATTTTATTTTTAACATATTTTTTACGGTTCTGGTATCATCTGCTCCTAGTTATTTTTAGCTGTACTGAACAGCTCATTATGCTACTTGATACTGCAAACTGGTATTTTTTTATCATATAGTTTATTATTACACTATGTATTGGAATCATTTTTCACCATTTACTGCACTTTGATTTTCTTCTAATTATCTACCTATAGCATCTAATGAATCAGAAGTCTCACACATTCACATGAAATAGCTTACTTACATGTTGCAAAATAAGGTGGGATAGGTTTGAGATATAAAAGCAACGTCAAACCAACTATATAAGCAACGTAGCCTGAAACAACATTTTCCTGTAAGTCATAAATGTGCTATTGTTTCCATAGAATCATCGAGAATGGCCAGGAACGTGTAGAAGTGGAAGAAGATGGACAGTTAAAGTCTATAACCGTAAATGGTAAGGAACAACTGCTGCGATTGGAACACAATTAAGATAATGGAGCCCTTTCAGCACAAACCTGAGCTCAAACAATGTTAGTACTGTCGTTCAGATGTCTGTACATTGTGTTTTTGTTTTGTTTTTTCTTTCCTTTTTTCATTTTTAGACTGTTGTTTCTGAACAATTTTTTGTTTATATATTTATAAATGGGTACTTGTCAGTATTTTGCACAGGATACGTGTAATTTTACTTGTATTTGGGACCATAATGTGAGATTATTTTTTCTTTCCGCGAGCACTTTGTGTTGCAGTGTCCTCATGAATGCACATTGCATTTTGAATACTGCTTTGAGCTGAAAGGAGAAAGAGGATTGTGCATTGTGCATGATTTTACCAACAGTGTGGAGTGTGGAATTGGAGTGCGTAGCTTAATGTTCAAACCTTATGGCAACTTGTCTAATTAATTTGTTAAACATATTTGTAAATGCTGGTAGAGTGCTAGATTCAATGTACTGATATGCAATTTTTATGAATTTTAATTAATGAAAATGTTTTTGTTTTTTTCCCCCTCATTGTTGCATGTAAGACAACAAATGATGTTTCTAGTTGTAATGTTATTACTAAATAACCTGATGAGAATCGGAGTTAATAATATAACTGATTTATGACCATTCACGGAACTTTGTGTACTTTGTAAAATAATTTGAACCTAAATAAATGAGTTTCATCCTTTTTGGGGATGTGGCAGCTCTGCAGTCTATGTAGTTTTGCTTTAACTGAGAGTCATCTTTGATTTTCTTTCAAATCCAATCATTACAGGAGCGTTGTTGCAGCTTGTTTGCTTCAACTAACAATGCTCTACTCTTTTATACCAAAATATGTTTCATTTTTTTCTGCATCTTTTGGAGTTTAGAATGAGTAATATTTTTACCTCAACTCAGTTATGCTGAATTTATATTAATCATTATTAATGTTTGAAGTATATTCAAACTAGAAACCAAATACAGACAGTGAGCAGTTTCTCGCAAAGTGGTAACTTCCTTAATATGCCAGTTCCAAATATTATGTGATACTTTCAGATTAAAATAATATACATTCTGATTTTGAATGTGTGGATAAAATTTCTAACCATTTTAATATAGATTAATAAGCTGTTATATAATAGGGTGACCATACGTGCCATTTTCCCAGGACGCGTC
>NW_015620781.1:0-1693 GCF_001515605.1 Sinocyclocheilus anshuiensis
TGGAAGGTTCACTGCCCCCCTTCTCTTTTCTAGCACATTCCACAGCGTTTCCTCGTGCCCTCTCTCCCCTTGCCCCTCCACTGCTGTCTCCCCCGAGCCAAGCGGGGCACATCACTGTGGAGTGGAGAGGGAGGGAGAGATGGGGTCGAAGGCGTTTTTGGAGGCAAAGGGTTTCTTTTCTTCAGGTGATAACTTAGCCATTCGAGGAAAATGTCAAATGATGTCACTCTTCTTCCATCCACTGTTGTTTTTGTTGTTTTGCATTGTGCCCGCAGAAAAAAAAAAAGTTGGCACAGAGGCAGGAAGAGGCTGCCTTGTACTTCACTACCAACTGGGATAAATCTGATGCTTTTTTGAAGTGTCTGGTCTTGTGGTCTTAGAGGGCAAAGAAAGAAAGAAAGTAAGAAGAAGAAAGAGAATTGTTGAGAAAAGTTTAAAGTAAATTAAAGGTAGCATGCATCTTCCTAAAATTAGGAATTTTATTAGGAATCCTAAAGAACTAATTTAAATCAACTACATTTTATTTAAATGTATTATTCAATAAATGATCAATTAGCACCACAATTTTTTTGTAACAGCTTAATTATTATGTTTCATATGACACGTATGCTGTTTGAGTAAACTCTGCAATTTGTGCCTCTGAAGAAAACATCTTGTAATACAAACATCTTTGAAGGGATTGATCACCGAAAAATTACAATTCTGTCATTCTTCATGTCATTTCAAACCTGTATGACTTTCTTTCTTCTGCGGATCACAAAAAGAGAAATTTTGAAGAATTTTGGAAACCAAACAGTCTTTGTGAACCATTGACTCCTATAGACAAAAAAAAAAAGTCATATAGGTCTGGAACAACAATAAGATGAGTACATTTAGAAAATTTTTATTTTGGGGTGAATCTAAGTAAAACACAAGAAGACAAGAAAACCACACACACACACACAAAAATACTAAACAGTGGTGTCAAAAATAACAACGGCATAAATAAAGTCTGCAAACAGCAAAAAATAATCCTATAACACTAACTGCATAATTTATTAATACTGCAATGCATGCTGGGAGCTAGCAAACTCTAAAGAAATCAGCAACATTCTCCAATAAGAAATTGTTTGTGCAGACAACTCTGTTATGCTAGTTGGATCAGCATTTGTTGGTCTAATGTGTATTGTACACAGATTCAAAGTCATTCATTATTATCTGCAGACTGCAAGTCAATAAGTCCTGTAATGTGGATAAATGTCATTCCTTTTTATCATAACGCCAACAGAGCTCACAACAAATCTTAATAGTCTACTTACGACTATTTTAATTAAGTAAACAGAACCTAAAGAGTTAATGTATAATTTGTGCTAATATTAGATATATAACTTTTAATGAACATTTAATTTGGTAAAGAAGCTAAGTTCATTTCAGCCTCAGAGTAAAAATTAAAATGGGTAATTAAAATTATGAAATTTGGAATAAAGACATTTTGTGAAATATAAATTCTAAATGTGAGATAAAAAAATAACAATTACGAGATACTACTATCACAATTATGAGGTATAAAATCACACTGAGATTTTTTTAGGCATTTTAATATATATATTAAAAAAAACTTTTTTTCTGTGACATATCTATGTGAAATATCACACTCTGATCCACCCAAGAGACACTCTGCCATAAAGACTACAGGATAAAAGAGCCCAGACAC
>NW_015620782.1:0-1694 GCF_001515605.1 Sinocyclocheilus anshuiensis
ATTTTTTTTTTATTTGGTCATATGAAAATGTAGATGAGTCTAAGTTGAATCCAAAAAATAAGACTGATTACCCTTTGGCTAATTGGTAGTTGGTCAGACTACTTGAAGACACTGTTTTGGCACAGAGGCTAAGTTTATGCAACTGGCCCCATGTTTGGAATAAAGACGTCTTACTGTGTGAAAACATAACAGTGGAAAGAGACCCGTGCTGTGAGCATCTGTTTATTACACAAATAAGAACTTTGTGGCATGAAAACACATCGATAACATCATGATAACAAGATAAACGTTGAGTATAAATATATAGCTTTGAACTACGTGAGTCCCTCTTTATGTTATGACCTGTGGAGTGGAAAACAGAGAGTAAGACGAGAGGAAATGCATTGCACAAACGCCGACAGAGTGAAAAACAAGTGCTGGCATCACACTAACCAATTTTCAGTCATTTACATAGTCAGTCGTTGGAGAATCAGACCGTTTCATCCATCCTAATTCATCAAAGTCGAGACGTTTTTGAATCAGCTAGTGAGACGCAGCAGCAGAAGACAGAAAATATGAACAGTGTCTATTCACTACACATTTGAGGAAGACATGAAGAACATCTACTCGGTGATGATGAAAAGCTCAATAGTTTTCTCGTCACTTCATAGCTGATGTCTGCATGACAATTCTAATACTTCATGGTTTTCTGGGTTCAGACCAGTCTGAGATGAGCTCTCTGTAACACTGAGAGGAGAATAGTTTCACAATGGTTCCTTTGACACATCATACTGTCGTCTCAGATCCGGGCCCCTGCTTTGAAGGTGCCGAAGGTTTGGTTGGAGCAGGTGGTGGTTTCTGAGTTTAAACACTGTTGAGAAGCAGCACTGCTGCTGTGTTTGAGGTCACACTGACTGGATGAGTGTCTGTGTCGTTGTCGTCTGTGGTTTGGAGAGATAAACTGCGCAGACTCTTCTCCAGGTGTGAGCTTTTCTGACTGCTGATGTTGCTTGAAGGGTCAGGATTAACTTCTGCACCTTCTGCCCTCTCACCTGTAAGAAAACACAAAGAACTGACGAGAATCTATTGATTTATTCAAAACAAATGTAGGGCCTTATGAGATCTGTTTTATTTTTTCCCAAATTGCGTGTTTTGCATTTAAATTTTTCTGGATTCCATTTGAATGGTTCAATCAAATTTTTATAATCAAAAGCATGTCTAATCAATTGAATTTATATGTAACAATTTTCTTATTTAATACAATTTGGACACTATGAAATTTTCTGTGAACACTATGAAAGAGTTGTCTGTTTTAATATTTCTGGATTTCTTTATGATTTAACACAAATTTATTATCAAAAACAGTGGTAATCATATGAATGCATAAAGCTTTAACAATTTATTTATTATAAATGTATTAAAATTTGAGTATTAATCTGTTTTACAGTTAGAGTTTGTGGATTATTGTCATGTCAACAAAGTTGTAAAATTATATATAACTACACAGAAATTTACGGCAATGTTAAATTTAAGTATCATTAGTATACTATTATAGTTTTTTAATTAATATTCGGAATGAATTTTATTGTATATTTTCCATATTTTATATTTTCTATATTTATATTATATATTTATATTTTATTTTACATTTTAGTTAAAGTTTTATTAATTTTGTTTATTTCATTTCTATAATTTTTTATGTTAATATAATTTTC
>NW_015620783.1:0-1694 GCF_001515605.1 Sinocyclocheilus anshuiensis
ACAAACAGTAATTTCCAACAAATGATATGCGTTAAACATACTTAAGCGGGGTCCAGTGGGTTACGACTTAAAGTAGCTGAAATATAAAACTAGAGCTGCTATTTAGAAGAAAAAACATGGAATTAATTACATCATTACTTTTTTTTTTTAAATAACTGATTTTATTTTTTCATTTGTTTTCTTTTTAAACTGTATTTATTATTTATGATGTAAATAATTGTATTATTTTTTTATTATGCAAATAAAAAATAAAAATGTAATAAAACTATTTACATCATAAATGACAAATTTATCAAATGACATCATGTGCAGATTAAGTAATCAAATTAAAGTGCATATACAAATATTTACTAAGAAAATAATCATTTGTAAGCTGCTACTACTTTAAACTACTAATATTAACAAAAGCTAATTGTGATTCTTCTCATTTTTCAGTCCTGTTTCAGAATTTAAATAATGTGTGAAAATCCACTTTCACAACAGAATGTTCTGCTTCATGAGTCTATTTTATCCAGACTGACACATTTCTGATTTGGTGTCACTGAAGATAGAAGAGCCTTATTATTGAAAGATAAAAATTGTTGGGAAACACTGACAAAGAAAACAAATAGAAAACATAGGCCATTGCCATTGAACTTGCTTATATTTCCGGCAAGAACAGGAAAACATTTGAAAAATCCATTATCCACATGATTTTATGCTGATTGTAAAAGATATGCTTGCTTCAGTCTTGCATATGAATGACAAATGAAAAGCACCTGCTCATTATTTATTTGGTTTGCTGGAACCAAATTCATTGATCCAAAAAAAATACATCAAACTAAACTGAGCATAAAATCAGTCCCATTAAATTATAGTCAGCTTCACAAGGATAGAGGCTCTGTTGGGGAGACTGAGAGTACAAAAACAATCAGTTCTCCTACATAGATCTGATCTCAGAGTGTCCACATGTGTCTTGAGACACACAGGATCACGGTCCAGTATAAACTCACAGAGCTGATACAGCGCACTGCCTCAAATCTGCAGTTAGTTGAACGGTCACAGCAGTTGTGATTGATTCTGGTTAAATATCCACATGAAGAACAGAACTTTTCTTTATCGGTTTTATAGGAGTGCAGCGTAACTCTAAAATGTCTTCAGAAATCCATTCTGCCACAATAAATGACAGTATGAGATATCAATCTTCTTGAACTGAATCTTCTTGCCATCCGCCTGGCACAGGTCTTCGGGACTGGGAAGAATTAAACGGACAAATACACTTGGTGATTTTCAACTTGAACTTAAAAAAAAAAAGCTTTCCATTTTACAGGACATTGAATTTTTAATTATCTTCATTAAGTCATGAATTAAGTTAAATAGACCATATATCTTGCAGCCCTGAAGCTGTTCCAATTATCCCTCCAGTGATTGACCATAAATCATATAGTGTCTCAGATGTTACAGGTAAGCAGTTAAGGGAGTTAAGAGAGAGCTGTTTTTACATAATCCATCAAAGCTGCTGTATTTGGATTGAATGTCAAGCAGACTGCCAGTTTCAGCTCAGCTAAATATTTAGACCGTTGCCATTTGGCTTTAGTGATGTGCAAGGTAACTTGTCGAGGATCCACAAAAAATACACAGCTATAGTTCATATAGATACTGAAAGTCCTGCCCTACACTGTAAAAAATGACCGTGAATTTAACGGTAAAAGACT
>NW_015620784.1:0-1670 GCF_001515605.1 Sinocyclocheilus anshuiensis
CCATATCGTCCAGCCCTAGGATGAGCCTATGAGGAGAGGAGCATGTATGTTAGAGGAGGAGTGAGATCTGTGCAGCATTGAGAGGAGGAGTCTGGATGAGAGCTTAATCTCAGGGGCCCAGAGAAACCTCACAACACACACACACACACACACACACATTTAACTAGCTATGTAAATAAGGACATACCACAGAACCCATGCCTAAAAGAACAGCATTTTTAGAATTTAAAAATATAATGTACAAATAATTTTTCCAGTTAAACATGTCCTCAGTTGTCCTCAAAGGGAGATTTAGCAGACTTTGATAAATTCGCCCTCAAACCATAGCAAAGTGAGCAATAAGTGTAAATACTGATTACCTATTTAATAACTTCAACCTGTTAGTTCATTCATATCATTTTTATTTCATACACTAAAAATAAACATTACTCCAAAGGTTCTTTAAAGTGGAAAAATGTTCTTCACACTTTTTTTTTTTTAAATGGTTCTTTTAAGAACTGTTAACTGAAAGGTTCTTTTGGGAACCCTAAATGGTTCTTCTATGGCATTGCTGTGAAAAACCCTAATTGGAAGCTTTATTTTTAAGAGTGTTGCTACTTTTACAATCACAACTTCTTGGGCTATAACACAAGCTTGTACTGTAGCCCAGTGTAATCGACTACTTTTAACAACCTAGAGATCAATATACAAGATAAAATGTACAAGTTCAAATTCAATATAATAAAGGTTTTGTTAAACATTTCTCATTAAGGGAAATTACAGCATAGAGGCTTTATCAGATTTAGCTCGCTTCTGGAGATTGATTTGTGCACAGACTATAGCGTAGCGAGCAACAAATATAATTGGACAACATCACTGCTCAAAACCTGCACTCTTAAAAAAAAAAAAAAAAAACTTTTTTTAACGGTTCGAAAAGCAGCAATACCAAAACACTGTAAAAAAATTCTAACATTTAAGTTCAAATTTAAAACTTAAGTTCAGTCCCTGCCTTAAAATTTTAAGTATAATCAAACTGGCTCTAAGAATTACTCCAAATCATTTTATAAAATCTTGCCTATGTCATAGAACTTAAAAAAATATGTTGCCGTGTCTTATCGATCATATCATTTGAGAAGAACAACCCCAAAGAACCTTTCAGTAAATTATCTAACATTTTAAAACACTTTTTCCACTTTAAAGAACCTTTTTGTGCAATGGAAAGGTTTCATGGTTCTTCATGGAACCATCAATGCCAATAATGAAGCTTTATTTTAGTGTATAAACACCAAAAATGATCGAGACACAGCAACACATTTATAAACAACAACATGCATTCGTGCAGTTAGCCTCACACACGCACAAACACTGCAGAAGGTGCAGCATTCGGGAGAATCAAACACAAAGCTCCTAATGAAACACACACAAACACACAGCGCAGTGCGTTGATTCGGAGTGTGAGGGCCAGCCGAAGCCACGCCTCCTTTCCCTTTTTTTGTCTTTAACGAAATTCCTCTTTTAAAGAATGTTAGAGGACCCCAACCCCCACCACACACACACACACACACACACACTGAAATCCTCTTTACACTTACAAACAAAAACACACACACACATGCATTCTCTTTTCTTCTTATTCACACACTTTCCTGTCCTGGATTGACACAAAAAGCTCATGGATTTGTAGGAGATCT
>NW_015620785.1:0-1695 GCF_001515605.1 Sinocyclocheilus anshuiensis
TGATCAAAGCTGAAGCCAGATGGCCCCTCTGTGTGTTACATGAGAAGACTGCTGATGGCAAGAATGCAGTAAATAATGAGTGACAGAAATCGACAGAAAAAGACACTGCACAACTGCCCTTCAACAAAATTCCTTTAGACATGTTGACAATTCAAGCAGAAAAGATACCAAAGGTCTTTGAAAGACAACTAAAAATACAACTAGATGTTTACATTTTCTAAAAAAAAGTGGTGCTTGCTTGTGCAAGTCACCTACAGAACATGATGCTTGCTTATACAAAGGTCTTCAACACTTTCCGAATGACCCCTTGGTGTACAGACAGAGATGGAGCAAAGACCCATGTTACATATTGTATAAAAGTGAGTGTTGCATTTAAAGCCTCACTTATAAAAGAATGATACTATACATGGCGCAACCAATAAAAATCTTTTACATTCAAGGTCTGTTGAGGTTAACTTGTCTGAGATTCCAGAGACTCCAAAGTAATCTGTATTTATAAATGTAAATTAATCTAATTTATAAATTTATAAATTAAATTTATATTTATAAAATATCAATTAAATTTAATTAAATTTTAAATTTAATTAAATTAAATTACAATTTATAAGAAGAACACAGCCCACAGATATTCTGGTGGTTATACTGTTCGAATCCCTCTTTCAATGGACATCCATAGGCTTTTCACCAATTTTATCATCTGTATATGTCTAATCACTTAGAAAATAATTGAAACATGCTTCTTAAAAAGTTGCATAATTTCACAAACTCATGTCTGTAGCGCAAAGGGGTTGGTTCGTACAGGCAACAGTAAAAATGGTACTTGCTTTACCCTGCACCACAAATGAAAACCTGTAAACCTCTTTTCCAAATGCTCTCCAGAGTATAAGCAGCAGTAAGACTGTGTGTGAAATGTCAAAGTATTGAAGGTTGTCTCTATTGATCACTGCTCTGCTCCCCAGCATTTTTCAATCTTGCAACACCAGACTGCTGTCAGCCTGCAGTATTGATTGTGCTGTTTATTGTTACTTCGTTTACAGTGCTTGTATCAACCCTTCATGACCATTCCCTGCCCACTCCATCTGCGACTATAAACACAGATATGTACGTAGGCTGTCTGCTGAATTAACCTAAACCGATCTAGTTGCAAATGATTTGCAAATAATCT
Organism: Sinocyclocheilus anshuiensis; assembly: GCF_001515605.1. Taxonomy (NCBI): domain Eukaryota; kingdom Metazoa; phylum Chordata; class Actinopteri; order Cypriniformes; family Cyprinidae; genus Sinocyclocheilus; species Sinocyclocheilus anshuiensis. Next base: position 1,166 of record NW_015620785.1, read on the forward strand.
CCTTTCCTCTCTCAAACGTCTCATTATTTTCGTTCCACTAGAGCAATTCATAAACAAGAACCTAAACTCAATTAAACACACAATGTTCAGGTTGAAAAGTTCATCAGATCTTCAAAGCAACATTTCGGTTTTGAGTAAAACAGTGCGCCATGTGTGAGTGCTGCGACTGGGACGAGTGGGAGTGAAAGGATTGATGGAGAAACGAAACAGAGAGGAACTAAAGCCCCAACCCAATGTGATGAGACCGAGACACCAGAGGAGTGAGGAGATCTCCATAGATCAGAGGTGACGGACGAGAGGGATGAAAGAAAGATGGCAACCACTTGGGGAATGATTGATACAATGGAATGTATTAGAGAAACCACAGCATGTCAAATCATAATGCAAGCTAAAGTGTTTTCTTGTTATCAGTTTGTAATCCTTAAATAAGCCAGTGCTGAATTTCAGAGGCATGTCCTTTCATATTTAGACTACTATATTGTTTTAAATATTGATATTTTCTGGAATAATTTAGCATATCACCTTTCCCC
>NW_015620786.1:0-1697 GCF_001515605.1 Sinocyclocheilus anshuiensis
TGTCGCAACACAGAAGTGTGAGTAAATGTGCTTTTACCACTATTGTGTCTGTTCCAGACTGTTTGATATAAACTGAGTATGTATACATTTTTAACCCAACTGACCCATGTTGTTTTCAGAGTGCGTCACAGCAGCGTCCATCTGTTATTTTAATAAGTGAAACTGTCAGCCAATCACAGCAGTGGGTGTTTACTTGCGAGTCTTGAATGCGCCCCCACCTATGAGAACAGTCCGTCCTGCAGAGCGGCTCAAAAACATGATAGAAAATGGCCTATTACTTCTAAATTATGATGTTTTTTTAATGTAAAATCACACTAAGATTATAAGTGAACCTCAGAGAACATTAAAAATAATTTTTAAAAATGCAGTTTATGACCCCTTTAATGTTTCGGCATACCAAGACATTTTGAACAATGCTGTGCTTCCAACTTTGTGAGAACAGTTTGGGGAAGGCCCTTTTCTATTCCAGCATGACTATGCCCCAGTGCACAAAGCACAATCCATAAAGACATGGTTGAATGAGTTTTGTTGAAGAACCTGACTGGCCTGCACAAAGCCCTAACCTCAACCCCATCAAACACCTTTTGGATGAACTGGAACGGAGATTGCGAGCCAGGCCGTCTCATCCAACATCAGTACCTGAACTCACATATGCTCAAATGGTTGGTATAATGGTCAGGTGTCCCAATACTTTTGTCCATTTTATGCCCATACTATGGGAAGGCACTGCCACTTAAGGGTTATAACAAATAAAAAATTAAACATACCTTACACACGGATGAAACATCAATAACATGCATTTAGAAAACAGATGCATGTGAAAATTGTGAAAATTTTGATTTCATGTCCACTATATTGTGTTGTATCAGAAGAACATTTTGTTAATCCTGCAGAGACAAACTAAGATATTAGCAGGAACACAGTAGGACTGAAATAAAGCCTTCACCTACAGTGGCATTCTAATATCCAAATGTTAAATCATTCAACACATAAACTTAAACTCGCCTCTTTGAACTCTGCAGGGATCTCCTCTTCCATTTTTCCAAGTTTAATATTTAAAAACGTGCACCAGTGTTTATATAAAAGGTTGAGAAGGTTGAGGCACTTAAAACTCAACAGACTTGCCATGAATGGATATTGCATAACCGTGGTGCTATGACTCGGTCCTTGACATCTGCCATGCGCATATTTGCGTGTGTGCACATGTGTGAAAATAAAATGATGACTTGGTGCTCCTGAAATAACATAGGGTTAAGTGCTTTGCTCAGGGGTGCAGCTACAGTGTGTGTTTTATTCTCTGGCATTCCCTTCCAGTCAAATGCCATTTTCTCTGACGTGATCGAGAAAGGAGCAAGTCAGGGAAAATGCGATTTGACTGAGCTATTGTCCTTAGAAAACAAAATTTTGCTGGCATAGTGTTTATTCAGGTCAGCTGACAGGACTGGCAGAGCTCATGAGTGTTCCTGACCTGTGGGCCACATATAAATTTGTAGGCTGCAATAACTACATCCTGTTCATTTCATATTCTATTTTATTTTTGGTGTGTGCTAAGGCAAACACTGTTCTATGGACATGAATGATACCTCATTCAGATTAAAGACTTTTGACATTACCTTCTTCATCTTCTGAGCTCATTATCTAAGAGTAGCTGTGACAAAAGAGTAGTGGTGGGCAGAGCGAGGCTTCATGAAACACTG
>NW_015620787.1:0-1695 GCF_001515605.1 Sinocyclocheilus anshuiensis
ATTCAGAGGTTCTTGTCTTTGTAACAATGAGCAATGAGGAATAGACTATTATTACTAACAATCAGTTAGGCAGATATTTTGTTGTATTGCACGTAGTCCAGATTAACGTCTCTCTTCTTATATCAACAGAGCATACATATGGAAATATTTAGTGAAATCTGCTTCTATGCCCTAATTCACTCTGTTTCTCCAGAGGTTATGTCATTATGCTTCTTGAAGTGTTTTGAATTTGAATGTTTCCTGAAAGTCATTTCAGTCTATACACAGATATTATGTGCATGGAAATTGTGTTCAGAGATGTTAGTTAGATCTATCATTATTTGGAGATGTAAGTAATTACTCCACAAACTGTGGACACATTAGAAGAGTCAATATATCCGTTATTTGCAGTGCAAATCTGACCTTTCTTCAAACAAAGCTTTATGCCTTGCTTTTGTGAATGACAACACACACCTTTTTCTTTTCTTTGTCCTTTTTCAGTTGCTTTTCATATCATCTTCCTTCATTGACTTCCAAAAGGGCAGAATTATAATGTATTTCTATTAGATGCACTAAACATGGTGAGCAGCATCCTGCTTTTCTAGTCCTGAAATTTATTTTCTCTTATTTCTGTTTCAGTCAAATTTACTTATATTAAATGTCTTATTACATTTAACAGTTATTGACTATTTAAAAGCTTTATGATACTTTGAAAGATAGATCCACAAAAATTTCCCATACGTCATTATGGAGTCTAATCTGTTTTCCTTCCCTTTTTGATTTCTGGCTCTGTGTTTTTTCTACAGATTTCTATCTAGAATAATTGAATGCATTTTGAAAAGTTAGTAAATATTTGTTATTTATGTTTTAAAAAACGTTTCTCAGTTTATGCTACTTTAGTTTGTCATAATATGTGCCCTGACATCTCAAAGAAATACTTAGAATAGGTAGACAAGATTTTGTCAATAAAACACAGTTTTCAGACATTATGCATTATTTTGTCCTCATGTCATTTGAAATGCATTCTGTTTTGTATTGAAATGTATTCTATATTAAAGTTTTAAAATGCAGTTTATTCCTGTGATGGCAAAGCTGAATTTTCAGCTGCCATTTCTCAAGTCTTCACTGTCACATGATACTGAAAGCACCTGACACTTTTGATCAATTTAATGCATCCTTGCTGAATGAAAGTGTTAATTTCTTTCAAGAAAAAAAAACCTTAATAAGCCCACAATTTTGAACGGCTGTGTACATGTAATTCTATGATTAATAGCTGAAGACAATAAGTGAAATGCCTGTGAAGACATTCTTTACAGTTGGGAACTGAAGTGCCGCATTATTTGTGGCCGTAGTCTGCATTTGCTTGCAAAATTGATGCATTTTGCTCATGCGTTATCATAGCTTGTATTTAATTGCCACTCATTTGTATAAACCAATGTGGTTTAATATAATTTCCAAATCAAAATGTACATCTGCATGCAGTGCAAGTGCACTAATGACTTTATGATATCTTGAGTTTCTCATCATTCTGTACTAGGACAGCATATAAAAAACAAGACAATGCTGACATCACTGGTGCTTAGGCTACATGATGTTTTCATAAAAGAAACATTAAGAGACAACAGCTACTGAATTTGGTATTCTTTGATCATACACTCTAAAAAACACTGTGTTAAAAACAACCCAATTTGGGTTATTAACCCAAGGGCTGGGTAA
>NW_015620788.1:0-1682 GCF_001515605.1 Sinocyclocheilus anshuiensis
TTATCACTCAGCATACCCAGTTAAAAAAGTCACCGCTCGCCACTGATAGATAGATAGATAGATAGATAGAATTATTTAATTCTGCCATCTGTTTTACGACAGTTCTGTCATTGGTCTAACAAACAGATAGCCCCGCCACCCAACTCAAATAATTGGTTGAGCCGTTGCTATGTCGATCTGGTCATGATTCTCAAACAAACAGATTGTTTTCAAAGCACCAGAGTGTTTATACATTTCAAGGGAGTAACTGGCAAATTGCTTATAGTTACTTTGTTAAGTATACAAAAACAAAAGTATTTTAACATCAAAAACGTTACATTACTTTAAACAGTGAAATAGAATCAGTTTTTGAAGTTTGGTACACAGTTTCAATTGATCTGTACCACAGCAGAAAAGCCTTTAAACTGGCCACACACTGTTATAGCCTGGTTATTTATTTGCTACAAGCAATCAGTGTAATTTTCATGGGTGAATTTTACTTTCAGTGGTGTTAGTTTGTGTTGCTACCCATGTGACCCATTTTTTCAAAGCCAGACCTAGAGCGAACTCAGCATAATCGAGCCAGAGGACACAATTTAGAGAGAAACGGCGCTAATGATTCAATATTAAACTGAAACGAGACGAAGTCAAGTGGACGAGATCATCATTATGGCAAATAAATGAAGAGAGCGCCATTGCCTGGAAGCAACTCTGATCCCCGCCACAGGGCAGTAGACTCCACTTTCGTCTGCTGGGTTCCATATTAATTATTTATGCTTAATTATTTCTCTTTTATGCTCCACGTTGTCGGCAGGTGGATGGCTGGAGGTTCCAGCAGCGCGTTAAACACACAGCAGCATATGCAGAAAGCAGGCATTTGTAGACGTGTTCGCGACTTGACCGCCGCTCGTTAGGCCCTGATATCTTACGAACGGTAGATCTTAAAAAAAAAGAAAACAATTAAAAGAAAACCCTCGGTCCGACAGCTGCCTTGGGAGTGATTTTAATGGTCCTTGTGACAGCGGTGAGTGTTTGTGTGTGTGTGGTTGTCACTACATGTGTGATCTGATTGATCCGGCGAGAGAGGGAGGCAAAGTGTTACCACTGCGATCCCGCTGACAGCTCTCGTAACATCCGAAAACGATTCCTGAGCAACTTAGTGGGAGATGTATTAATTAATTTATTTTATTTTATTTACTTTTTTTTGTTTTTTGGTGTTTTTGGCCTTAATGTGGTTGTTAAAAATGTATCCAATCAGAAAAACTGTGGTAAGTTTAACTATTAATGATTCCTGAGCAACAGGGTAATTAATGAGCTGGAAACTAATAGTCGGCCCTTATGGGAAATCACAATTATACCTGCAACTCAGATCATGAATGCATGCCCCATCCATGCGCATACACACTTGCACACTCTGTCTGACACCATCCCCCTCTTCCTTTTTGTCTTCTGATAAGATTTTTTTTTCTCACAGCATCTAATTAAACAAGGTTATTTACATGCATGTCATACTGATTTTTTTGGCATAAGACAAGGAGTTTTGTGTGTGCATTTCTGGCAAATTTTCGGTATGCATAGCATGACTTTTCGTGTGTTTCTGGGTCTGCTTGAAATGGCATACTACCATACTAGTACATTTGTTGCAATATATAGTATATATACGGTGGCCGAAAAGTGCTAAACAAATCACAATTCTGAAAACA
>NW_015620789.1:0-1679 GCF_001515605.1 Sinocyclocheilus anshuiensis
TGGTAGATGTGGGTTTGCCTATGTTATGTTGCAACACATTTATTGTGATTGTATATTTTGTTTTATATATATATATATATATATATATATATTTCGTTCGAAATAAAATGAAATCAAAATGAAAAGAATTGAAACGGTGTTGCGCACCGCTAGCCTATACTCATGTTAGGACAATTTTTGGTGCGTTACTTGTTCGTGAAAGAGCCACAAGTTCCCTCTGCTGGCCAACTTGAGGAAGTTCAGATTGAGGTCATACTATATTTCCATTACATTGACATTTATTGGTATGGCAGACGTTTTTATCCAAAGCAACTATCCGTTCAGTATATCATGCAGTCACTTAATACATTATCAGAAAAAAGGTACAAAACAGTCACTTGGGCGGTACCCTTTAAAAAAGTACTAATTTGTACTTTTAAAGTAGGCTAGTAATATGTGACATTGTGGAGTAAATAAGGTAAAAAGATGTACCTTTTTTACCTTTCCTGTCTTAAGATACCTCCGCAGTAACAGCTTTGTACCTTTTTTATAGGTTAGGCCTATATATACTAAATATATAGGCTAAATAAACGTATATTTACTTATAGGTTGATTTAGCATTTGAGAAACATTGGGAGACAACCAAATGATTCTCACATGCACAAAAACTATTAAAATGTATTCTTGTTTTCAATTTTGTTTAGACACCAAGACGTCATAGAAAGTCAAAGCTGTGCCAAATTGACAAAGCCAATTATGGTTTACCAGTCAATTACCCTCATAACAAACAGAAGGTGGACATGTCGAACCCGCCTCCTCACATCCTCTGGCTCTGCGGACGAGTGTTGCGTAAAGGAGTGGCACAGGATGCGTTTAAATAGCCGCGCTCACCAACTTTCACGCATCACAACTTCTTCAGCTCTGCACATTGGTTTTACGCATCGATACTTTGCGCTCTGTGAAGATGCGTTGCGCACTTTCAACTCTGCACATGCTGCACTCCTCTGTCCTTGCGCTGTGGATCACGGCTCTCCAGGGATTCAGATCTGCAGATGCTGCCCCCAACCCTTCTCCCCTCCTGGGCTCCAATTGGGGGAACCCGCGGAGGTACATCCACCTTCAGACCACTTCGGACTTAAACAACTTCTACTTAGAGATCAGCCCGAATGGACATGTGCGCAAAACTACAAACCGGGGGTCCTACAGTGAGTATACTGTTTTTGACCAGCATAATATCCATATTTAGGATATTAGGCAAGTAAAAATAAAAATCAAGACCTCAAAAAAATTACCAGTCTATGAATCATGATTTTTTTTTTATTGTTTTATCAATAAAATAATGTCATTCACAGCCTATTCCTCTTTATATTCTGCACTCAACAGGTGTAATTTTATTGAAATCAGAGAGCAGAGACCGTCTCGCAATATTTGGAGTGAAAAGTAACCGATTTGTGTGCATGGACGCAGGAGGGACTCTTTTCACTTCTGTAAGTATTCGTCTATTGTAAACAACATTTAAGTTGAAAGTATAGGCTATAAAAAGTAATTTGTAATCGTATGTAACCTTTGTATGGTATTCGGGTCTGTGGGACCCGTTTTCACTATTTATCAAAAGAAAAATTATACTATAAATTATTTTTTCGAACTCAGACTCGTTGGCCTTGGCTCATTTTCTGTGAAGAACATATATCAGAACAAAT
>NW_015620790.1:0-1572 GCF_001515605.1 Sinocyclocheilus anshuiensis
ACACACACACACACACACACACACACACACACACACAAAAAACATAACAGTTGGGTAAAGTTTGGCCCTATGTGTGTGTGAATGTAGCAAGGGGTGGTGTGCATGTTATGGAGCTGTTTTCTGGACGCTTTAGTTTGGTCAGGGTGTGTGCTTGGCTGTATGGACACTAGACCCAATAATATATATAAATATTCACTTTAACATTTGTTAACCTGCCTTAATATATAAGTTTACTTTTAATGAAGAGTTGTAATTTGGTAGCGTAGGTGAGATGTTTTATACATTAAAAACATGATGATTGTGACACCGTCCTTCAATCAGGCTTGAGTGTACACTGAGAGGAGTCTGCATGGACAGCCCATTGGCCTTTAGAAGTTTAGTTTCATACACCATTTTTCTTTCTTATTGCTAGCTTCCTCGATTACTAGCGTAGCCGTTTTTACTCTGAGCTTGCACTGTATGTGTGTGCATGCGCACGTGTGGCTTAAAGGGGGGCCCCAACTGCTAGAAGAGAGTGTGGGAAAAGGGTCTTCAGCTAGAACAGACACTCTGTGTGTGGAAAAAGTTTGAACCTTTGTGTGGACGCTGGACGGACAGTCAGTCTTTATTGTTTAAAACTTTATTTAATAATGTAGTGCTGTTAACTTCTGTTATAAATATTTAAGCAATTTTTTTTAAATATGATTTTTGTCACTCAATTTCTCTGATTGCAATCTGCAAGTAAATAATATAGCTAGGTATTTAGCTTTTTTTTTTTGTTTAAATTGCTAAAAATGGAAAAGTAATTTTTAATTTAGTGTGGAAAATTACATTCAGCCTAAAACAATGTCAATTATATTTCTTAATTTGTTATTATTGGTGTATGCTTAAGTCCTGCCCTAATTAATTTTTTAGAGGGCTTTTTGGTTTTCAGGTTAAAGAATGTATAGCTGTTTTGTTATTATTACTTATGATAATGCATTTGGTGGTATTTTTCAAATGTTCTTTTCTTTCTATTTGTAGATGTAATCTGTAACTTGATTTTTTTTAAACCTTGTGCATTAATATCAACTACGGCTGAAATTATCTACATTTTGTCTTTTTACTCTAAAACTAAATATTGAAGTGTCTTGATTTAGACCGAGTTGCGAGTTCTCGTGATGGAGTCACTGGCTTGTGAATTATAACGTTCGGCCGTGTTTCCTGGTTCCTGCAGGAGTGTTTGTGGTGGGAAGTCTTCCCCAACCGCCCCATTGTACTATGTATGTTCATACACGCGTGCACACAGAGACAGTTATGTTGCATGTCCGTTGGATTTTGAAGTAAATGAAGATGCCATCTACTTCCGTTACGTCACAACCGACCCCCCCACCCTTTTTCCCTTTCTTGTCTGTAGGCTAACCTGTTACCATGGTAACCAGACCCCACCCCCTGGGGCAGAGAGAGTTTCTGTTACCCTGAAATGGGGCACTAACACCCCACCCCCGTCCTAACCACACACACACACACACACACACTCCGGTCTTGCTCCTATAGCTTAATCTGCTGTAGGAGAACATTCCATATTGCATTCCCACCGGAATGCAGACCAGG
>NW_015620791.1:0-1697 GCF_001515605.1 Sinocyclocheilus anshuiensis
AGCCGAAGAACCCTTTTCTGGTACTGTTTAGAACCATTTTTCTTTAATTCTGCATGACCATATTCTACATCCATAATCCTACCCAATAACTTAACAACTACCTTTATAAGCAGTAATTACGAGTTTATTGAGGCAAAAGTCTTAGTTAATACTGAGAATTGGACCTTAAAATAAAGTGTGACCTTTGATTCACTGATTAAACAAAAAAAAAAAAACTGTATACTTCGAATGCACTGTAAGTCACTTTAGATAAAAGTATTCCAATAGCATAAATGTAAATGTAAAATGCAAATGTCCAAAATATGCCACAGGCATAGACATCTACCTCTAACACGCGCACACATTAAACCACTCATTCTTCCATGAGGGAGAATGCAATAGAAACAGAAAGATAACCCACAGCTAAAAATAAAGTACAAGATGAAACCTTTTTAAACAAAGTAAACACACACTGTGGACAATGGCAGCATTCATATTAGAGGAGCAGTCCAATCAAAAGAACCATTAACAAGCGCATGAATCCAATCCCCCCTGATCAAGAAACACACACACACACAAACACACTCTCATCTCCGGTCAGTCGATGCAGTGCAGTCACAACCAAACCTAGCAGTAATCTCTGTGCAGGCAGCGGAAATGGAGAAACAGTCAAAAAATGTGGTTTGAAAATGACCTTTAATAAAACTGATGATGCGAGATCTTTATCCACATCAGAATAGAATATTGCCATCATCACTATTGTGATTTTTGTATTTTATATATTGTCATTTGTTTTCATTTAAAATCTGAAGTGTGTATTTTTTTTGATGATAAAAAAAAAAAGATTTGCGTCTTTGTTGTTGTATTTCCTTTTGGTGCCAGTAGTGTCGCAAAAATTGCACTCTCAACCAAAGAGAAAAATGCAGTGTCTGTGTAGCACAACCACAATGCAGATCAACATCAAGCCACAACAAACTATCTTATTCAAAGTCACTGCTATGAGAACCTCAGATTTCATGGTTTGTCAAAACAGCATTAAAATATGACTAATTCGCTGTCACTGTAAAATCTTAGATCAAATGCTGTTGAAGCATATAAATTCACATTCAGAAAGTTTAAAATAAATGGACACCGGAAATAGAAATAATTCAAGAGATGCAAAGGCCTTATCATCTTGGTAATGGCACAGAAAAACTGTGTGTGGCTGTCTGTGTGTGTGTAGTCATTGAATACAATAACAGCACTGTGTTTGCTGCATCTGTCTCTTTCTTCTACTGATGAGCAGCATAAGTGTGGTTATTGTAGCTCTCAGCACAGTGTCAATCACACACTCCCTTCCCCCACACGCATTCAAACACAAACCTCCAAACCTCAATCTCGCTGTCTGTACAATCACCTACATTCTTCATTGACAACTTTTAACACCATGCACAATTTACTTTTCGCCATTCCAGTGGCTGGGGAACATTTGCATTATATCATATATACACTACCATTTAAAGACACTGTTCACTACCGTTTAAAGAAATGAATACTTTTATTCAAGCATCCATTACATTGATCAATAGGACTTTGTTACAAAAGCATGTTTCAAGTATGCTAAGTGCTATTCTTTTTAATTTTCTATTCATTAAAGTATTCTGAAAAACGTATTGTGATTTTCACAAAAAATATTAAGTGAAAGTGACGTGTGGCCAAGTATGGTGACCCATACTTGG
>NW_015620792.1:0-1650 GCF_001515605.1 Sinocyclocheilus anshuiensis
ACACACACACACACACACACACACACACCCAAACACATTAACACAGCAGGCTCAGTGACTATTATTGCTGCACCTTGGGGGCTCCACTTGATTGACATGTTAGTTACCATGGTGACATCTGTCTGACAATGATCGAGTGGCACCATTGAGAACTGAACTTTTCACCCATATGTATTTTTTGTTTGTATAACAAATGATAAAATGAAAGGCATTTAACTCTTTTGAGGGCAGTGTGTGAGTGTTATAAATTTCAGGTTCATTAATTTTGAAACAGGGATTCTGGAGGTTCAAACGGAGGACAGGTTTTGAAGATTTATCAGGGGGTTTCTACAGGAAATAAATCAAGACTTCACAGCTGTGTGTCTGAGATGGTGGGAGGTGAGATGTGTGTATGCAATGCAGTTGTGTCTGTGTTTGTGTCTGAATTTTACGCAGATGTTCATGAGTGCGAGTATCATCATTTTTATGAAGGAACAGTTCATAAAAATGATGATTCTGCCATTATTTACTCACCCCTCATGTCATTCCACACCAATACTGATGTTTTTTCAATAAAAGTTCATTATAGTTCATTATGCTTTCAAGTCCCTTCCCCAAAACAATTAAAAATAATTATTAAAATAATATATTAATATTTAAATATTCAATAAAAGTCGATTACATTTCAGTGCATTGAGACTTTTTTTTTAGTAAAATCTAAGGGAATTTCTTTTTTATTTAAGTCTATTTTAATAAGAAAACATTAAGAAAAATACATATATTCATATTAAAAAAGGTAATAAAAATAAACATCAAACCTGCAAAAAATGCAGGTCATATCTGAATTAAACATAAGGGTGGTGCATGAGATTTAAGAATTTTTATTTAAATTTGTTTTCCACAAAAAAATAAAAAATAGTGTAAGAGTTTGAAACAACATGAGGGTGATTAAATAAAATTTCTATTACAGGCCAAATGTCTCACACACTTAATCAATCAGTTCACTCAAACTAAAAGAAAATAATGGCAAGACTGAAAATGATAAGTGCAAACTATTTTCTTCAAAACACACACAATGATATGAGACACAGATAAAGATAATTCAGTAGATGAGTGAGTACCTGTATCACAGTTAGTACTAGCAGTGGGTGTTACTGGACTAATGGAAAAAGGCAACAAACCAAGTCCAGCACCTGAGAAACACACAGGGGCAGGTTCACAAACTCACAAGTCGATAACAAACTCTTTTGGTTGAAGTTGCTCGTAAAGCTTCCAGCACGCAGCACAAACGCAAGAGCCCCAAACCAATGCGAACACACACAAACCTGCGCCCTCAAGCGCCCTCATGCGTAAAAAGATGCACAGACCCACCGCTTACACAAAAAATGCATACCAGTTGGTTGGAAGCAAATATAGCACATAGTCTGCAAAGGTTGAGTTTGAGTTTTTCCTCAAAATCACCTCTGAATCCCTCTAGCATGCCATGCCAATGTAATCAAGACCACTGGCTCTTATCTAAGAGTTTATTAAAAACAGATTCATGTACCATTTTCCAATATGCTTTCCTTGGTTTATAAGTAATGCAAAAATACATATACTACTATTCAAAAGTTTTGGGGTCAGTAATTTTTTTTTAAAGAAATGAATACTTTTATTCAGCAAGGATGCATT
>NW_015620793.1:0-1699 GCF_001515605.1 Sinocyclocheilus anshuiensis
GAAATAAAGCCTTGCATATGGATCCGCACGTCTCACGTCTCGTTCTCCCTGTTACACTATCTATCTGTCTGTCTGTCTGTCACAGTCAATGGTAATCAAAACTGTTTGGTTACCAACATTCTTTAAAATATCAGCTTTATTTATTTTTTCACACAATATCCATTTTTGGGCGAGCTATCCTTTTAAGTTTCATGTACACTGGCTTTGGAGTAAATTAATAATGATAATGATAATACATTAAACATAAAGAAACATTTAAACACAAAACTGTACAGGTATCATATCAACCATCTATTACTAATATATGTAATGTGTAATGTAATGTTTCTGGAAATATCTAAAATTATGTGTGTATATGATAATATGCCTATGAGTAATTCATACTGATGAAATGTTTTATTAAAACTGCAATTTATTAATTGCAACTTTCTTTGCAATTAATTCCATTCTACTCCCTTAAATTTCTATTTGAACCACACTTCTGTATCTTATTTGCTAATTCAAATTTAAATCAACTTCAGTAGCTGATATGGAATGTAAAATTATTTAAAAGCTGGACCCTGTTAGTGCAGAAGAAATCAAACTATATGCAAACAGGAGCTGTGAAGAGACATTTTTCTTTTTTCTCAGATTAAAATACATTCTAAGAACAATGCAAGAATAATAGCAAATAAAATAATAATGCAAGATACAAAAGATGGACACAAAAAATATGTTCGATTCATGACAGGCTGCATGAGTTATGAATCACTTTTATTCCCTCTGTGCATTCACACGTGGTCAGCAAAAAAAAAGAAAAAGAGTGCAGACAGACGTGTGGGAGCTGGAGATTTATGGAGCAAGGCCATCACCTGTGACTTAGCAGCAATGGAAATTAGTCACAAATAGGATACTAGAGCAGCTAATCAGACACAGTCCAGCGCCTCCATAACAGCCAGAGTAGATGAGTGGCCCCGGGCTTCAGACTGACCAATCACCTGACCTCCACAGAACCAGTGCCGACCCCACACCAGGCCCTACAAGACGCCTCGGTGGAGATTGGAGAAACACATTATTTAGTATAGCTTTAAGAAAGCTAAAGATGAAGTGTATGGTTTTTGTTATCCCAGATTAATGTGCAGAAACAACTATGAGTAAAAGTATAACACTGTGACTCATACAAGACAGAACAAGCCTCTAGATAACATAATAATTATCATAATTATCAAATAGCTCATATGTTGCACAGCAAGTATAGTTATTTATATATTTCTATTTTGGTTGTATTTTACATGAACAAAGGTTCAAGGGAACATTGGTGTAACCTTATAGCACAAATTCACTTAAACAGCACATGCATAATGGAAACGCTCTCATACTATGCATTGCATCACTCTCTTAAATATGGCTGTATAGTGTCAGGTTGGATATATTTATCCATTGCTTCATATCATACTGCTGTGATTTGCGAGTTTATTGCCGTTGAGGAGTGCGTAAATGCAGCTCTGGAGATCTGCCCCGTCCTCAGAGCGCTGCCTCTCTTCTGATTAGGACGACGGCAGTGAATTTAAAATTTCAATCAGATGCTTGTTAATTATTGATGGGCTCCTCTTACCCACGAGAGAGAAGTCGGGGTCTCGCTTTCCTCCGTGGCTGTGCTGGAGGACCGGGAGCTAGTTCAGCCGGGTCAAGAGGTCAGTTCCTCTGATGAGATGTGTCT
>NW_015620794.1:0-1697 GCF_001515605.1 Sinocyclocheilus anshuiensis
CATAACATTTGTATATTTTAATTTTTACATAGAATTATAGATTTTATATTTTTATATTACTTTTATATTTACATTTTAATTTATATTATTTAAATATTTTATAATTTAGCAATTTTACTTATTATATTTATTATAATAATTATAATAACATAATTTACAACATAAACATTTTATATGTATTTATAATTTTTATATACATTAAAATATATAATATAATATAATATAATTATTATATAAAAATAAAAAATATATATTAAAATAATTAACCATAATTTTCAGCCAAACAAGAATCAACATAAACGGCCTTGTTGCTGGATGATAGACTTTGTCTTTACACTAAACTGCTTTGCTGACTTCTATGCAAATAAACCCTTTGCCCTTTTAAAATCAGAGATTAAAAAAAAAAATCAAGACTTGTTAGTTATTTTAGCTTGCGCTAACATGAATTATTGCAGGTAGGCTGTTTAAACAGTCAGCGGTGACGTAAGTTGCACGCAACAGGTGACCCAAATGTTTGTTTCTGCTGTAGAATAACACATGAAACACTGATACAAGGGCAAACGGCAAGAGGAGGCGGGCCAACTTCAGTGACATCACTGCCTGGACTGGATGAGCTACAGTGATAATTAGAGACAGGCTAGCATGTCGCAGTTCTGTGTTACCCTATATAGGTAAGACATGAAAGACTAGAGCACTAAAGCCGTCACTGAACTCAACACCCTCTTGGTGCCTATGAAAGTGGCTTTATGTCACAGTGGTTTTGCTTTTGCATTGCACCTATAATCTGACATTATAGAAAAGAGACTATAAAAAAAAATGTTACAGGATGGAATATTGTATGTATTTGCACAAAATAAAAGGGATTAGCTTCCACTTTTTAAAAATATTTCACCCAAAAAATGGAAATTAACCTCATTAACCTTTCTTTCTTCTGTGGAGCAACAGCTATTACACAAAGCTATCATATAGCTTCAGAATATAATACATACATCTTTTTATGGAAAAAAAGCAGCTAGGCTATTCTTAAAAACAAATTAACATACTGTTTCAGAGATGAAAGGAAGGCATGCAGGTTTACGACAACATGAACATTAGTAAATGATAACAAAATGTTCATTTATGGGTCAACTGTTCCTTTAAGAACGTCTGTCTATCATGAAAATACAAAGTCAATTTTTCACATGCAGTATATTTATGTTAACATGACGGATAAAATGAAATACCCAGGTGCAGGTTGAGATGGGCTCTCGAGGTTCGGATCCGTTAAGGTGGACAACACAACATGGGCCTCCAGCGTCATGTCTTTTACAGTGAAGGATACAGGCCTGAAAGAGATCAGAATCAACTGACATGTATAGTGTGCTAACTGTATGACTTTATGCTGAATATATAGTATCGAAAAAAGTAAAGACTTACTGTCCAGCTACACCAAACTGACTAGACACTGGTAGACCATAAGACTCGGCAAAGGACAGCAACCCCTAAAAGCAATTTAACAAACAATAAATAAATATATGGTTTATTATTAACAATGATTTATTACAATCAACATTGATTCGAGATTAATCAAATGGCAAATACATGTATATATAATTAATAATAAATTCAACTATTATTATATATATTAATATATTATAAAATATAAAAATGTATGTGTGTATATATATATATATATATATACTGTATATATATATATA
>NW_015620795.1:0-1699 GCF_001515605.1 Sinocyclocheilus anshuiensis
GCTGAAAATGAAGAGTTTGTGCTTTTAAAGATTTTATTGGCGATAATAAAGGCTGCCAGCGGAAACTATAGCTATTAAATAAGTAAATCGAGATTATAGCATTACAACAGCGAGTTAACAGGTATAAGAAGGAGTTCAAGAAGTTCAATCCCTCCCTCCCCCTTTTCCTCTACGCTTGTTTTTCTCAATGAAGTGAAATTGGATACTCCGTGCGCGCGACCCCGAAAAAACCTCAGTCGTTCCATTCATAAAAATACCAAACGCGCGAGGAGCGCTTCATTAAACCGCATATAGATTTTGCAGAGCTCAAACTGCGATTATGACTGAGTTCAAAAAAGCTTTATAAAGTACTGAGAAAACAAACAGCGGGGAAATGTTTGCCAAATATGCGCACAAAGAAAATGGCGTGCGAGCCAGCAAAACTAAACGCTGCGTTTAAAGTAAACACAACTTTATAAAAATTAAAGCAAAATATTAAACTTGCATCGGGGTATAATTAAACAACACAAAACTAGAGCAGCGTGCAGAAAATACTCACCCAACAGTGATTAAATCCTTTGCTTGTATAAAAAGAGTGATTGGATAAATCCCAGAGAAAAACAGTCTGCGTTTGCGATCTGTAATGGGTATCGCGCTCACCCTCAGTTTGACGCGACTGAAATTTCCTCAATGGGATCGCCTGCTTTACCGAGAGCATCGGCTTAACATTGTAGCTCACGCTCATTGGTTAGTTCCCCACGTCATTCAAGCGATTGACCAATGGCTGTCTCTATCAGAGCAGGTCTCTCTCCTGTTTTTATGAATGGCTGGGTTTCATTCAACAGCCAGATGTTTCTCCACTGCAAAGAGACGTTTAAAGGGCCAGCGGCGAGACAAGAGTGAATGGCCAACTGGGGCTCTCAACTTGCGATCCGCTCTGGCTTTCATTCTAAGTAATTTCTGAATATAATTTTTTTTGAGTAATAAATAAAGGCTGTGAGTTTAGGCTATACATAAAGTACAAACCCCAGATTTAAAAAAACATACTAATTCTTTGTTTGATAGTGTCCATACTTTAAAAAAAAAAAATAATCACTTAATAAAATAAATAGATAACAATATGAAAAAGCAGAGAGAGAATGTTTACAGTGGAGTGTAGCTATTGCATTTTCGGTGTGAATATTGACTGGGCTTTGGAAACCACTGACCTCTCTTTTGGGTGACAGAAGAGTGGACGTGTCACTGTGGACAATGACTGGAACCCTCTGTGATAATCTCATTCTGGCCAATGAAAAAGTTCCTCACAACATCTCTGTTTTTGCTCACTCTTTAAAGCCAATTCACAGATCACTTATATTCACACAAGGCTTAAAAACAGGCAAAATAATATACCACCTTATATCCCCAGGCGAGAGGCAGATTATAAAATCAGTGTTGCTGCCTGCTGGGAAACTCTACTGTGGGAGAGCCCTTTGTTGTCTGATCTATTATTCATGCCAGGCCCTCAAAGAAACATCTGCACATCAGACAGTGATGTCTGATCTCTGGTTTCCCCAGGTTACAACTTTAAAAGCTAATATGTCTACTCTACTTCATTTCTCTATTATATTTCAATTCATTTAATTTAGGTACACAGCACAAATAATGTGAATCTGTGCTCTGCATTTAACCCATCCAAGTGCACATTCACAGCAGTGAGTACTGAACACACACGCACAGT
>NW_015620796.1:0-1693 GCF_001515605.1 Sinocyclocheilus anshuiensis
CAAATACTGTTCTTTTTAGCAGCATCATATGACCCCTTTAATACATGTATTTTCTTTTATTTTATTATTTTATTTTTTTTTATTTTATTTTTCCATTTTAACACTTTTATTTCAGAAACAATATGTGGATTTGATTAATAATAAATTTACAAAGTTCAAAAAATTATTGAAATTTGTTTAGTTGTTTTAAAATTGTATACGTTTAGTACATTAATTTAATAATAATTTAAATTAATGTAAATGAAGTTAATTTAACTTTAAAGTAATGTTAAATTAATATTAATTAATTTAATACTTTAATTTAAAATGTACTTTTGGCCCACCACAGCCTTCAATTAAGTCTTTTTATTTTTTTGTCCCTTTTATGAAAAAGTTTGGGCACCTCTAAATTAACCGGATCTAAATTAACTGGTTTTATTCATGTCACAATTAATATTGAATGTAGCTAAATCACCTAAATACATAAATTTATCCCCCAAAAAAGTGTTTATGGGTTAAATCAGGTAGAAATAGCTTTTTAAGGTAACAATTGCAGGTTACCACTTTTTATCATGTGTATAAAATCATAATAAACCAAAATATAAAAGTTAAATGTTCTGTTTTATATGGAAATCCAGACATTAAATGGTCTGCCTTTGAAAGTAACTACAAAATAATTAGCGATCAATAAAGCAATGTTGTGTTTGTGTTTTACAGCTCTATGCCACTGCAGGTCGGTGACGGTGTCCAGGGGCCCCCTGCTTCGGGTCGAGGGCCAGCCGCTGTCCATTCGCTGTGATGTATCGGAGTATGAGGGCCCGAGGGAGCAGGACTTTGAATGGACAGTAACACGAGGAACAGAAACCATCAAAGTGATCTCGACGTTTGATGATCGTTTCACAGACCGCTCTCTTCAGGACCGCATACGGAGCGGCGACATCAGTGTGTCACGACTAGCGGATAACGCCGTTGAGCTGAGAATTCAAGAGGCTCGAGTTAGTGACAGCGCCACCTACCGCTGCAGTACTCCGAGCACAGACTCGGTCATCAGTGGAAACTATAACGCAGACGTCCAGCTGCAAGGTCAGTATGTGCTGTTTTACATGGTAGAAAGTCACCTGGCGTGACTTGAGGTTTAATATGAGATAATGCAACTAAGTATTGTTTCCCAAGGTATTGAATCCACATTTGAGACAGAAAGACTAGACCGCAAACAGTGTATATTTCAGGGTGTTTACATCTTTTTCAACTCGAAATGGAAAACTTTTTATTCGCTTTGGACGTTCATTTACATGACTGTGAAAATGGGTTTCAAAGTGCACGTTTTTGAAAATGATATCATTATCGCCTACGTGTGAACTAGTAAAACGCAAATTTGTGAAAATGGTGGTGTCATAAGTGAGCATGTGAAACCTCAGAAACGCAAAGAAAAAACTTTTCTGTTTTCAGTACATCATTGTCATGTAAACGTGCCCTCAGTATCATTGAGATACTATTGTAGTTTTTATTAATATTTTGAAATATGTTTTATTTGTATATTTTGTTATTTAAATTTGAGTTAAAGTTTTAGTAATTTTGTTGTGTTTTTATCACTTTTAGTAGTTTTTTGATTTAAGGATGTCTTTTATATTATATTATATTATATTATATTATATTTATTTTTTTATTGATTACAGTTTATTACAAAATTCTACAAATATTCTAATGTGTGTAT
>NW_015620797.1:0-1701 GCF_001515605.1 Sinocyclocheilus anshuiensis
TGAGACAGCAGAAAACAGTTTTACAGCTTCGCCTGAGGAAACTGTGGTGAGGAGAATGTAATAGTGACTCAAATAAGCAGTTCATGCAAATAAAGGCAGATTAAATCTATATTCAACATCAGACACGGGTATCTAAACTGCTAAAGCAGGCTTTCCCTGACCTCACAGACAAGCTGGAAACAACAACAACACTTGCAACTCCATAAATCAATGGAAACCTTGACGAACTGTGGAGGCGTAATTGTTGCAAAAGTTGCCTCATGCCTCAGCACTTTCTAATTGACTGAACTTATCCCCACATCTGCCATGCATACACACACCACTTAAAAGGCTAAATGAATTGATTTATGGCGACTTTGTCGAAAATTGGCTCCAAAGTCTGTAAACATCCTGTCTTTGCAGAATGAACAAATGAAGGGTTGAGGACCCGGTCTGCCTTCCCACTATGGGATGGCCGGAATATGGCAATCACATACACACATTCCTGCTGCAGTCCATCGGAAACATCTTCCAGACCGCCTTGGAGCAGCTTGCTCAGTGGAAAAGACTCACAAAAAAAGAAACACCTTCTGGATGTGCAACATGCACCGTGAAAACCAGACTGACATAAAAGGAAATTGCACACAGAGGAACTAACTAGCAGTTTAGACAAATTCTCCGTGACACCCAGTCATACATAACGCCGTTAAATATATGGGAATGACTTCAAAACAAAGGCATGACCAAATGAAATGTGCCATTGTCAAATGTATTCTGATCTAGAAAAACTGTGATGGTAAATTGCTTCGCACATCAGTATAAATCAATACACTTGGATGACACTGTAGATGAATCATTTGAGAATATTGACAGACGTGTCAAGCAATGGCGAAGGCAATGCATGGCGTACCCTCTCTAATGTGATGTCAGAATCTCATAGGGGACCTTAAATGAACAGTCCTACCTCCAATACATGCAAACATGACTTATAGCTTAACAGTTCATTAACAACAACCAGTGGTCACATTTGTACTAGGAAATTACATGGTTACCTACATGCTTTTGAAAAATTAATCCTTAACATCTGAAACCTATATACTCAAAAGTATAAATAGGAATTAATCAATTTAATGGGAATTAACTAGCTTTTTTTCGCACACAAACACAAAAAAAATGCTTTACCTTGAAATTAATATTCAAAGAAATTCTACTATTAACTATACTGTGATGTTGGCTTATTTTTTAGGTAAACTGACAAAAACTGAAGAGGAGTTTTGTCATTTTGAGAAAGAGTTTGTGAAGGTATGCATTAGAATCTAAGGCATGCAAATATACACAGTTCATGTAGTAGTGCTTTTTCTTTACATACAAGCAAACATTTGACTCATAATTGGCACTTACACAATTGGCTGGCTTTGATATACATGTACTACATCCGAAAGAAAGAAAGAAAGACACTCAAGAGTCAAAATGTGAGAGTGGAGAGTGAAGAAATGGGTCAATGTCTATTCCACAGACAGACAGACTTCATACCATAAAAGAAATGCCAGACACTACGCGTAGAAAGGCAGGCTGATAAATGCTTAATGCACTAGAACCGACTGACCCAAAAAAAACGTGCTTATTTTCACCTTCATTTGCCCCGCTTATATGCTAAATACTGATATTTTCATTTGTAGAATATTTACTGAATAACAAGCAAAAACAAATAGCTATAGAGAT
>NW_015620798.1:0-1700 GCF_001515605.1 Sinocyclocheilus anshuiensis
GCTGTCTCGCTACCCATGTGAATCAGCTGGCTGTGCTGAATGGAGGGAAATTCCAAAGTCAGGTGTAAAAGCCATTTGCCAGCTGGCTGGGGTTCAGGAAAGTGATGAGCCATCATCCAGACTGGTGGACCATTTAGGTGTCCCACCTCAGAGTATTCCAGAGGCATTTGCTTGTCCCACAGCATTGAGTCTGGGTCATATGGAACAGCTGACCAATGAGGAGTTAAGAAAAGCGCAAGAGGAGGATCCTGTAATCAGTGAAGTGAAGCGAGAAGTAGAGTCGGGGAAAATACTTACTGGCATAAGGAGTTCCGATGCTACCATTGCTCTGTTACAACGGCAGGGATCCAAGTTGAAGGTCAAGAATCAACTTCTGTACCGAGTCACCAACAGTTCCTGTGGGAAAGAGAAGATACAGCTAGTCTTACCTGCGAGGTACTGGTCCCAAGTACTGCGCTCCTTGCATGATGACTCCGGTCATTTGGGAGTGGAGAGAACAACTGAACTCCTGAGAGATCGATTCTATTGACCCAGAATGTCCACCTATATAGAGCAGTATGTTAAGAATTGCGGTCGTTGTGTAACCAGAAAGACGATACCCAAGAAGGTTGCATCACTGCACCACCTGACCAGCAGTGGGCCATTCGATCTAGTATGCATTGACTTCTTGTCCATCGAGCCTGACTCAAAGGGTCTCAGTAACGTTCTCATTATAACCGACCACTTTACACGCTACACCCAAGCGTCCGTAGCTAAAGACCAAAAAGCTCTGACTGTTGCCAAGATATTGTGTGACAAATTCTTCTTTCACTATAGCTTACCCTCCCGTATTCACTCCGATCAGGGAAGAGATTTTGAGAGTGGTCTCATAAAAGAGCTCCTAAGTATTCTGGGAATCAGAAAATCCAGGACGTCTCCCTATCATCCGCAAGGGGACCCCCAGCCCGAAAGATTCAACCGAATGCTGCTTTCCATGCTCGGTACACTGTATCCTACAGAGAAAAGCAGATGAAGTCAACACATTAACAGTTTAGTACACGATTACAACTGTACTCAGAACGAAGCAACCAGTTACTCACCGTATTATCTTCTGTTCGGAAGAGAAGCTCGTCTGACTGCCGGTGGATGTGTGTTTGCCGGAGACCAGGACAGGACCTGTGGAGAGAAAACAAAGGAGAGGATTAAGAGGAAGGAATGTAGCTGTGGCAGGAAATGAATGGAGGAAAGACTCTGAAAGGGAAGAGGATGACCTGTGGTATTACTACCCGGGTAGGGTTGAGGCACCGCACAGACCAGAATGTGTGGCACTGGAGGAATCTGCAGAGGAGGACAAAACTGTTTACCGTGAAGGTGAATTGGATAGACACCCTGCAGAGATGGCTGGACCAGAGTTCCCTGAAAATGGCCATGGAGAACTACCAGATCAGAGGCCAGAAGAAATCGAAGATCCTGGTTTCGAAGGGGGAGATCCCACTGCAGATAATAATGCCAAAGAGTTACTAGATACGGTCCATTCCCGCCCCAAAAGAAATAGAAGACCCGTAGTCAGATTGAGCTATGACTGTTTGGGCCTTATGGAAATTTTTAATTTTGTTAATTTTGCATTGATTGCATTTATCTCATTTAAGTACATATTACACGGCATATGACTGATAAATGTATCTTTTTAAACATACAATGATCAAGGTAGTATATAGTCC
>NW_015620799.1:0-1702 GCF_001515605.1 Sinocyclocheilus anshuiensis
GCCCATGTTCCAGGAGCACTTTGCCACATGGACAAGGTATGAGAAAACTTCTCTCTTCTCCTCCATGGACCCAGCAGTCAGGATAAGCCAGGTCACCCATGAGCTTACCTAAATACACAACACACACTTTAGTTTGAGGCCAAATCTTGAGAAAATACTGATCTCCGATACCTTCCTCCTTTATTCACTCTCTCACTTTATTGGTGTATATTCACATATATTTGGAAGAAACACTGCAGACTGTGTAACATAAATCTCTAGCTTTAAACTAAGGAGTTCAAACGTGATTTAATTTACATTTCGAAGAAAAATGAAGATTTGAGTGCACACATGTAGATTTGAGCTCACTGGACCCCATAACACTAACACGGATAACAAGACAGTGATCCATATAACTGCTGGGTTACTGTATATTCCAAGTTTTTTGAAGTCATACAATGGGTTTTTTGTAAGACACAGTGAACAGGACACCTGCTTCAAAATTTGTGTTAAACTTTTGTGTAAACTTGGTATAACCTTTTGTAAAGGTTTGGAACAACATGAGGGCAAGTAAATGATGAACTTTTGCTTTAAAACAAGATCAACTAAGAAAGAAATCCCATCTCCAGTGTTACACTGTATCTCATATGTCAGCTTAATATGCAGAGAATTAAGTCGCATGTGGGTTGTTTCACTTTGAAAAGTGTAATACTGTGTGGTGCTATAAAAGCATTGCTCTATTTGAACATCCTGATCAATTGCATCCTAGCAATTGCATTGCAACATGTTAAAACCACTCAGCAACTGGACAGCAATGCAGTGTCAACCACCCAGGACATCCCAGTAAACGCATAGTAGCATTCTAAAGATCTTTGGAAAACCTTAGCAATTGCATAGCAGCATGCTGAAGACAGTAAATGCATAGCAACACACTGGCAGCCACCCAGAACATCCTATAAACCGCATACCACTCAAAACACTGTACACTCTTATTTATTATTAATAGAAAGGAATTTTCCGTATTGATTTTTTTACAGGTGTTTTACATGTATTTTGAATTTTGCACTGCATTGCATTGTGTTTTAGAGTTAACGGAAATTTATGGATAATATCCCAACAGAAAGCTACCAGAACATTTTCCTTTTTTATTTTTTTTTAATCAGTGTAGAAACTGCATAGCAACGCCCTGGCAACCACCCAGAACACCCCAGTCTCGTGGTGCCGAGTCTTTGTACGATCAATCACCACTCACATTTTCTTTAAACACCAAGTCACAGAATCTGACCATCTCTAGTCCTGAGCGCTTATAACAGCAATCAGTTTGAGCACAAATATTTATGCGATGGCGTGTTGTAGCTAAAAACACCTCACAGAAAGTCAGTCAGTTACATAAACATTTCTGCTGGGGCACGGATGGTCAGGGACGTTTAATACGAGGGGACACTGGAGCTCATGCCATTTTGCCAGGATTCCACCGGACAGACTGCTGCTCTTGAGTTACTGCACAGGCCGGCCAGCTAGCAGTGAACAGACAGCAGATTTGACGCATTAAAAACTTACATAAGAGTTGCCAGAGACACTGCACCCTGGGCTTCAAAGGCGGCCGCTGGTCAAGTGTCCGAATAAGACCACAAACAACTGACTGCAACAAAGACAACAGACCACAAACCCTAGGTTGTGCATGGACACCCAGTGGCAACACTTCAGGGATGTATTATGTGGG
>NW_015620800.1:0-1699 GCF_001515605.1 Sinocyclocheilus anshuiensis
TAACATTATTCTAACTGTGAAACGTGAATGAGCATTTCATGAAGACTTTACATATGGTTTCATCCATACAGACCTGCAGAAGAACTGACAACACAAACACACATTTGTCAGTTACAGAACAGATGGTACAGTCAGAAACAGCGCAAGAAAAACTGCAGACTGCAGACAGGGAGCAGCACTGAGACCAGCAGCTCAATGTGGCAAGGCACGAGTTGAGAGGTGCAGAAAAATATTAGTGTACGAGACAAGATGATTCCAGAAACACAAGCCATATACAATATTAACAATATATCATTTTCATTCTGATTGTGAATTCTAGGAAGTGCCACATCTAGTTTGTTTTTTTCCCGAGGGAGGAAAACCAAATACAAGGCCAAGCCCTGATGGCAAATAAACAGTTTGAATGTCTTTACCTCCTCCATCACTATGGCTGCCACATAAACACCTCCTGCATGCTTGGACATGGATGAGTGAGAAATTAAAGTATTAAAAAAAGAAAAAGCTGACTCCATTCACATCATGCATGCTTTCAAACATACTCTTGCACAAGCAGATACCTGAGAAGACCTCAAATAATGTAATGGCACACCTTGGGCTCATTCCAGCACTCTGGCAAGGCGAGAAAAATCATTCCTCTGTGGGACTGTCTTCTGCCAAGAAACACAGTGCCACCTCGGCCTCTGTCTCCTGCCTGTGGCCCCTGTCTAGTTCAGAGATTTCTGCTGCTGTTGATCCAAACACCGTGCTCATCATCCCTGTTCCCTTATTCCACCCTGCAATGTCATCAGTCATGCTGGGTATTCTGTTTAAGCGCCAATGATTATCACCAAATTAATTGTGAAAACCTGTTACAGCTACAAGTGTGTGGTCATAACATGGTCTAAACAATTAAAGAAAATCTGCAAGTTCTGCTAACATTAACTGGTTTCCATTTTCACTCCCTGTTAATGTTTGGGCCTTCAGCAGAAACAGTTCCAGAAAAAAAAAAATTGAGTCTGTAAAATGTCATGTAATCATGTAATGGGTTAAAACGGGCCCCGGGACACCCGGGGGTGCAACTGAAGGCGTTTGTAAGCGATGAAACCTGCTGCTGTTATAACTGCCAGGGTGACTACAGTACACATTGTCCATGTGCCGAAAGCAGATGAAGATTCTCCATCGGCACGAGAGCTGGTGGGGCCGTTCTGCAGGTTTGGCTGTAGACATAAACACGTGTCAGTGAAGCTGATTAATTTACTGTCAATTCTTAGAGACGTTATCAACATCATGATCGCCATAGCCTGCAGTACTTACTCCCTGCTGTACTCGAAGATGCACATCCTCTCCTGCAGACCGAAACAGCTCCACTGCTGCACTGTGAGACAGATTGTCCAAATTCTGGCCATTTATCTACACAAAAAAAAACAATCAAATATACATGATTCATTTTAAAGTTGTAATATCAAGACATCTAATTTTCCTTAATATTTTGTATATACACTATTTCGTTCAAAAGTTTGGGGTCGGTAAGTTTTTTTAGTCAGCAGGGATTTGTTAAAATGATCAAAAGTGACAGTAAATACATTTACAATAATATTATTCATCAAAGAATCCTGAAAAAAAATGTATCATGGTTTCCATGCAAATATCAAGCAGCACAACTGTTTTCATATAAAATAATAATAATAAATGTTTCTTGAGCAGCAAATCAGTATATTAG
>NW_015620801.1:0-1703 GCF_001515605.1 Sinocyclocheilus anshuiensis
TGGCACTAAGCCTCTTTACTATTTCATCCTATTATACTGCACTGCAATCTGGGATAGGACATAGAGATGGGAATCAGAGACATGTCATTTAGACCACCAAACAAGCTTTATTAATAATGTTAACTTTAGCTGATCTGTTAAGCATTAATATCAAGTTGAATCAAAATTCAAGTGTATTATCCAAACTGTTCTCAAATGATATGCAAACCAATTTGGTGACGAGCACACCAAAGTAGATGTGATGCTATTATCTCGACATAGTCTCTGTATTCACCTCTATATGTCTATATCTGTATTTTACGAACACATTGGGTTATCATTACAACACTCATTATGTGTCTCAGGCACTCAACTTTCTGCGGCAGTGCCATCTTGTGGTCAAAAATTATAATGAAATTTACAAAAAAAATGTAATAGCTTTTGATTAATTTTGTCTATTGTAATGAAAATGGTCTTTATTGATTGCTTGGATAATGCTGAGGACATCAATATGAATTATGAATTATGGAATCCTCCATTTTGATTCTCTTTGAAAGCCTACTTTGAAAACCTACTCATTCTAGACCTGTAGTCTGATTTTCAACAAATTCGACTCAGATAATCTTCAGACCATGCCAGCAAAAAGGCATAGATTTCATGTTGATAGACAAAACCATTTTTATTAATTTATTCTTATAAACAATTAGATTAGAGTATCATCATTATCAACCAATTTACTGGCATGATGCCAAAAAGATTCTGAGGCTGTATCTCTTGTGGGAAAA
Organism: Sinocyclocheilus anshuiensis; assembly: GCF_001515605.1. Taxonomy (NCBI): domain Eukaryota; kingdom Metazoa; phylum Chordata; class Actinopteri; order Cypriniformes; family Cyprinidae; genus Sinocyclocheilus; species Sinocyclocheilus anshuiensis. The sequence continues at coordinate 765 of NW_015620801.1, forward strand.
AATATGGAAACATAAATGGCAGTTTTATCACATATTTTGTGTACATGTGCCGTTGGTGATTGGAACCCAGTAATCGCCATTTGTGTCTCACCATGCTGAAATTTGGCACACAGTAGAGAACAGTCGGAACATTTATGTTTATGCTAGTAACTTTGATTCCTTGTCTGATCCCCTCTGATTCCTTGGCTCAAGAAGATGATTCGATTGCACCATTCTTGGAAATCCTACTTTTTCAGTGGTCAGAAAATATGCAATTTTAACTTCTGAACATTTTGGCCAAAACTCACAAGACTGGACTCTTTATATTCAATGCAGCATTCCAGGGTGAAGAGTTTTCCTGTGTTGGGCATTTTAGGCAAGAGTCATTTAAAATTTTGTTGTAAAATGATACATTTTACAAACACATTGGCTTATCATTCTGACACTTGGTACATGTCTTCAACACAATCCCTTAAAGGCACTCAAAATGTTGTGGGGCACAAATTATAATGAAATATCAAAAATTGTTAATATCTTTTCATTAATTTTCCCTATTGTAGTGAAACTGGTCTTGATAGATTCCTTGAGTCAGACTGAGAATAATGATACCAATTATTTGAACTCGTCCTAGACCATTGGCCTGTTTTTCACCAAATCTGATTGAGATCATCTTCAGACAATGTCATAAAGAAGTTATGGATTTTGTGTTGATATACAAGTCATTAACGTTTAATAAAATTGATTGCATGATGATTGCCAAAATGATTTTAAGGCCATATCTCTTTAAGGCTTTGGAAAATTGACACCAAACTTTTTGTGTGCCATTGTCGCAACGCCACTAACTGCTCAAGAGATATGAACATTTGCCATTTTTACTTGCAGCTTATGAACAGTTTGACCAAACAAAATCTTGTGACTCTTTAGTTTCACATGTGGCATTGTAGTTTTCTTGTGTTGGCC
>NW_015620802.1:0-1703 GCF_001515605.1 Sinocyclocheilus anshuiensis
ATATCTGCATGAAACAGAAACAGCAGACGAGCTGAAAGAGACGCATTATATGTAATTATATGACTTTTTAATTATTAACAAAAAAAAACGTTCATTTAGGCTAGTTTTCGTTGTTTTAATGACCCTTATTTTGTACATCTAAATAGGGGGTGAAAACATGTTAAATTGTGCAGTGGATAAATAAATCACATTTTCGCATATATTTAAAATGTATAATTACAATTACGTAGCAGTAATGTGATTTTATGTTTTTTTTTATGTTAAATTAGTTATTTGTTATTTTCTAATACCTTTATTTTATAAAGCGCTTTATTTTCCCAGAACGCATTACGGTTTCCACATGGCATTTCCAGCACCCCAAACTCATTAATCCTGCCTTCGTAGGGCACTTGGAAGGAGAACACTAATGAGAGCTACGCTGTAGGATCATTCCAAACAATATACGTGTCTTAATAAGTGAGTTCCGAATGACCGTTATTTTGAACGCTACTCCTTTCAACCCTCCAACACTCAGCTTCGAATGGAATAGGGCACAGGGATGATCACTACCGAATGGATCGCAGCCCTAGTCACGTGGGTCGAGACGCTCCAGCGCTATAAAAGCGGACGCTCTCTGCTCCTCGCTCTCTTTCTCGCCGCAGCTCTTGCGTGTTAATGCTTCCCCAGACATAGAGGACAGAGCCGCTCAAATAAAGCATGTTCATAATGAATTCCCATCGCAGCGCTTGCAAACCACCATGATGAACGTAAGTCTGTCGTTCAAAGCTGTTTTTAGTAATGTGACGCTGATTTTGGGCACAGTAATGGTGTTCAGTGTTTCACGGTTTTCCCCTTTGTCTTTCTGTAGGCTGGATTCAATGTGACTTGGTCATGATTACCTGCTGGCTGATTTACTGTGTGATAATTACGCGCAGTTAATGAAAATGGTGGGTTTTCAAATTTATTTTTGTGTATTTCAGTGTATTGCGACGTTTTAAGGAAGCGCTTAAGTCATTAGATGTTTAACTTGGTTAAGTTTGTTTATACGTGGTTTATTACTGAACTGACTCTGGGGTATTTCAAGCTTTGTTTACTCGTATACTTAGAATCCTATTAGTTACTCAAACGCATGAGGCATTGATCGTGGAGTTGTGTTCTGTGATGAAACCGCTATATAGGAAGTGCCGTCTGATGCGATAACTGACGATGGCAAAGCAACATCTTTCTGAGACACAACGTGCAGATTTAAAGTGCATCGGTCTGTTCTGGAGACGGCAGGTTCTGATCAAATTATTTGTCTCTGAACAGGTGAACGTCTGTATCTAAACGCTGATTCAGCACTGATCAGGTAGATCTCTTCAAAACTTAAAAACATGTTTGGCTGCATCTTCCCTAAATTATCTGCTTCTGTAACCTTTGACAACCCATCTGAAGCATGTTTTCTCCGTACAGATGGAGCTGAAACCACCATGAAGTGTCCTGATTCACTTGGATGAAGCGCTGTACGTATAAGTAGTGTTTTACTATAAATTCAGGGTCTTAAAAGGTGTAATTCAATGCTTTTTGGTCAGCATAGTCAGTTATAAAGAGAAAATCTGACCCAAGGTCAGCGTTTAGACGGTTTATTCATTCAAGCCTATGATGAGAGAAGTTATCCCTGTCTGAAAATGTGTGGAGTTTTGGTAGCCTGAGGCTTGTTTAAATTCTTTAACTTAAAAAAAAAA
>NW_015620803.1:0-1703 GCF_001515605.1 Sinocyclocheilus anshuiensis
TTCACACACCTAATAATAAAAAAAATCATAAAAAATAAAATAGATTTACAGTGTAAATGACTGGAAATGCATCGTCACAGTCTGTGAAAAGGGTCCATAGAAAGTATTTTTTTCATGAATGAGAACCATTGAACGGACTATACTTTTATCCATAGTTTTGTTTTTTTTCCAAATGAATTAATTACGTAATCAAGTCGTATTATCTCTCTCGGCAGGCTGTCTGTCTCATAGCAGCAGTCGTGGCAGTCTGGATGAAATGTTCCAGTCTCATCCCAGACAAAAAGACCTTGATGCCAGTCTCAAACAGAAAGTTCTGGAATACAACGTCTACATGGCCAAATATGTCAGCCAGTCTGCAGGCAGCCCCACCACAAGCCCTGATCAGAGTGCTGGAAGCAGCCCGGGAATCGTGAAAAAGGTCCACATTATTTCACAATGTCCATTTTCCGAAAAACCGTAATCTTTCATTTAAAAACCAGACATCAGTTAAACCAACTCTACCTATCAAATACTGAGACTTGTACATCCAGACTTTGACAATACCCATGTTTCCATCCACTTTTTATGTGAATTTTGAGATATTGCATTAAAAATGCTGGATGGAGATAGCAATATGCGCATAAAGTCTTAAAATGTGCATAAAAGCTTGTACACTCAGTTGAGCCAGATACATTTTTAATCCAATAAGACAACATGCATAAACAACAATGGAAACATTTACTGAATAAATTTGGTGCAACAAAAGACTTTGCCTCAACAGATGATGTGACTGGATAAATAGAATAACTAGAACACCAAACTCATCACACACATGTTGTTTTAATCATTCTGAAATGCCAAAATCCATCATCAAAATTATTTGGTATAATTACCTCCCAGAACTGTTTCAAACGATCACGTTCTCGAACATCAGGCATACGAACACAAGTTAACATGACAGTTTTTGTTATTGTGTTTCGTTTGTGTCGCTCTGAGGTCATGAGTCAGAGGCTTCCCCAGTTGCAGCAGCTTTGTTTTTTATTATTGATACTTGTGGCAGTTTCCCTGGAAGTGACTATTTTGTTCTCTTGAGTACATGGGATGGAAACGGTGCTTTATTCTCGCAAATGTTTTATGCAGTATTCTAATTGAGTTTAATGTATGTTTGTCACAGTTTCCAGCCAGTCGTGAGCAGGAATCTGAGTCTGAAGCCTGGGTCAATGCACTTTTAGGTCGCATTGTCTGGGACTTTCTTGGAGAGAAATACTGGGCAGATGTGGTGTCCAAAAAGATCCAGAAAAAGCTGAGTAAGATCAGGGTGAGAACGGTTAGGTTTACATCTCACACCAGACTGTCTGACTGCGTATTTGATTAAAAGAGTAACTTATTGTCTTGATTATTACAGCTGCCATACTTCATGAATGAACTGACCCTCACCGAGCTGGACATGGGAATATCTATTCCTAAAATCCTCAGCTCCTCCAAACCATCTGTAGATCACAGAGGTAAGGCCTGGTCTGTAATCCTGATTTATGCTTACTATTGCTCATACTGTTGTAAAGGAAAAGTGATTAGCTCAAAAGGGGGGACAAGTCCTGCATAATATATCCCACCCACTAACAGGTGCCGTGATGAAGAATGAAGAGATAATCAGTGTTATTCACTTTACCTTTCTGTGGTCATAATGTTATGCCTGATCGATGTGTGTGTATGTATGTGTATAT
>NW_015620804.1:0-1704 GCF_001515605.1 Sinocyclocheilus anshuiensis
GCTGATTTTTTTTTTTTATTTCAAAAAACAAATTTTATTGTATTAATTGATTTAGTCTGATAGATCAAAAATGTATGAGTATTACAAAGCACCTAAGGTCTGCTGATTTAATTTCAGATTATTTATTATATAAAATATATATATTTTAGGGCTGTCGATTTAGAAATTTTAGAAAAAAATGCAATATATGTTGATATTGAAATGTGCCTTTAAATAAAGTCATTTCAGATATTATTTTGGCAGAAAGCATTGAAGTTCACTGTTCTTCTGATGGGTAGCTGTATTGAGAATCATTTGCATGGGAATTTTCCCTCATAGATCAATAAAGTGCAGCTTTTTATCAGTCTGTCTGATGCAATTTGTTTTAAACTTGCTTGTGCACATTTTGATTGGTTGGAAGTAACAAACACAATTAAAGGCTGTCTTTCACTTTACAAATGTTGGACAAACACCTATCATATTGTGACATTTAATAAGCCGTTTTATTCCCCCAAACTTCACCACATCAACAGGTCATGTCACAGCATGGCTAACATGAAATCCTTCCTCTTTGGTGCACGTGCAGACATGTGACCACACCCTGAGAGGTGATTGGACGAATACAAACTATGGAATTATGTCAGAGTTTATGCCAAGTTGTGGAAGGTACCGTACTTTCCATGTCCTATTGAAGAGCACTGATAGGCCGCTCATTTGGAGGAAGAGAGACTTTCCAGATCTCACAAACAAATAAAGTCTTTGTAGAGTGTCGCAATATTGAACAACAGCTTTGCAGGAAGAACAAATTGTACCTAATCTGACCTGTAAATTACTTTTAATGATGTACCCAATGAATGGAGTTAGGTTTAATCGATTACTGATTGAAAGTAATTGTCAATTTGATTATGCACATTTGTCTTTTGTTTTTGTTTTTGGCTAAACATTTTTACAGTGTGCAAGTACAAATTTCCATGTACTTCAACTTAAAAACTTAATTTGGCTTGAATGTTTAAGTAGAATCAAATTGGCTGTTATTTCAAGCAAAATCATATTAAACTGACTTACAGTAGTTGAAGGTTAATTTGATGGGTTAAATTGGTGGAACATGTTCACATAATTTATTGATCAAATAGAACAATAAAACATGCACATATATTACTGTTTTTTGTTATCTTATTGCAGAATATATGACAAATGTTTTTGTTTTTTTTTAAGTTGTATACTACTTTTTTTACATTTTAGATCTGTTTGTTTATATGATTTCATTTATCATACTTAATCTTCCATTTCATTTAAAGCCCATTTATATATTTATCTACTCATTTTGCTCTGTCCAGTGCATATTTTGACAATCTTTTGCACAGTGTACAGTTCTTAATTTTTTCAGTCCCAAATATGTTTATTTTGGATTAATTTGAACTTTAGTGATACTAAAATGATTTTACTTACCTTCCCAGTGAATTACAGATAATGTTGATCCAATTATATTACCTGCAGGGCATCAATAAATTACTTAAGTCCATCAATTTGATTAAAATGTGTGGATTAATGCTTATTAAAATAAACGAGTCTGTTTTTAGAAAGTTGAAAAAAGCGGCTTTTATTTACAGCAGTATTGCACAAATTAGCACATAAATGGATCAGTGCAAAATACAAAAAGATGCATTTAACAAACAAACGAAAACAAATTATCATTGTGCTACAAATGTACTGGGTCCTGGGTGG
>NW_015620805.1:0-1699 GCF_001515605.1 Sinocyclocheilus anshuiensis
ATTTTTGATCAAATAAATGCAGCCTTGGTGAGCAGAAGAGACTAACAAAGATTAAAGCATCTGCAGACTCACCTGTCCAAAGATCTCAGGCAGTCCGAGCAGCTGCCCGATGAAAACGCCCAGACAGATGAAGATGGCGTGAAACTGACCGATGGAGCCGCGCACCTGCCGAGGAGAAATCTCCCCCAGATACATGGGCAGCACGCTCAGAGACACACCTGACAGACAAACAAGCTCATGTGTTATATTATCTTTTCCTGACACTCATTCCGTGCTAACAATGCTCATTTCTGTGCATGATCCTCTATTCCACATGTGGAAGAATATGTTGTGTTTTCGGGAATGTTGTTTAAAAGTTAGAGTAAGTATTTTTATTCTTATGAACTGAATCCAGTCTCCTTTTGCTTTCACTGATGCCTGTGAGAAACAATCGAGATATTAACGAGATCCGTGAGTTCATGAGCTGTTTCACTGTGATCGAGTATCTGATTATCTGACACTTTCTTTTGCAGCCAATCAGGACTGACCTGAATCCATGCCGATGATAAACCGACCAATGATGAGCATCTCAAAGGATCCGGCCGTCTCTCCCAGAGCCAATAGGAGCGCAGCGATCAGAGCCAGAGCGTTATTGGCCAGAAGAGTTCCTTTCCTACACATTATTATTATTATCATCATCATTAAAAATAACAATATGAATATGTGTATAAAGTGAATATGAGCTAAATATGAATAAATACTGACAGCTGTAGACTAGAACCGCACTGAGATGATAGTCAGACCCCTGAAATCTCTTTATGAACAACAAATTGAGAATCTCCAACTCTGAGGAAAGCATCATACTGTAATATCTGCCTCATCTACACTCCTGAAGACCACTGAGACAGGACAGAAACACCTAGCAACCACACACAACACCCTAGCAACAGCAGAGTGATGCCCTAGCCAGCACACACACACGGCAGCAGTCACTGGTTTTGACAGAGGTTGCCTGTCTGTGCTGCTGTTGATCTGAATTATTCTACAGCGACGCGCAGATGCTGATGATCCCTGACAGTGACGGGCCGGTCTCCATGACGACCGCCAGCACCTGAGCAGAGCTAATAATGATCGTCATAACGATGAGCAATAATTAAAATAAACAAAGTCAGAATAAAAACATGAGATATTTGATTAGTTTAGCTGTATGTCACGTGACCAATAAACAACATCTGAATGGGTTGTTAAATTATTGAAATATTAATGAAATCATAAAAATGTAAAATTAAAAGAAGTAATTTTAAGATAAAACACTTGAAAGAAAAACATGAAACATTTGTGAAAACATGCATTAAATTATTGAAATATTAAAAATATTAAATCAGTTAATTTCAAATTGAAAATAATAAATAATTTAATCTCTGACTGACATCAGAGAACTGTGAACATGTGAATGTGTTGTTAAATTATTTAAATAATGAATTAAAATCTCATGGAGAGGTCGAGGCAATATTTGAGCTCAAGCTCAAGTAAAAGCTTTTAAGAATCCCTGTCCTGAAATGTAATAAATGGCCAGACTTTTTCCTCAGATTTTCTAGAATAAAAAGAGAGTTTAGTGTTAACATACAGCAGGACTGTTTGTGCTGAACGACGGTCAGATCTGATAACATCCTGCAGCGATTCCCTCTGGAATTAAAAATCAGCAGTGTGTGTGTGTGTG
>NW_015620806.1:0-1705 GCF_001515605.1 Sinocyclocheilus anshuiensis
AGAATAATAATCAAAGGGCGGGGTGGGGAAATCCGAACTGTATTAGAAAAGGAAAGAAAAACAGATAAAGAAAGTCAAGGACACATGAGAAAACAACTGACGTGTTCAGAAATGGCTGCGTATCACACACACTGGAGGTACTAGTCTGATCCGATTTAACGATTTCCTCTTCCTCTAAAGATGAAAAGGCCTACATAAGAGATTGAGATTATATATTATCAAAAATAGTTTATAGTAAGAATATATATGGTCGAAATCAAATGATTCGTCTCCTTTCATAACAAAAGAGGCCAAACCTTTAGCTAACACAGTAGCAAGGCTAACAAAGAAAAACCAGCAAACAATGATTAACGCCTTTCAGTTTTCATTATTTTGAAAGCCTGAAAGACGACCAAATCACTTAGGCTAACAACAAAAACGTAAACCGATATAACTCAACATTTCCACTATAAAAGCTTTTGTGTAATAGCTAGCTAGCATGCGGTGTTTGGTCATATAACATTTTCCACGCTTCAGGACACAGGGAGAAGCCATAATAGACATATTTATCGATCTAACGAATGACACGTATATCAGTATTTTGTTTTAACTTTAAAGCAAGCAGCAACACTCTCAGGTTTTGTTCTATAACGACGCCATTTTCTGCATTCACAAACTCCTAACAGCAGCCATTTTATCTTACGTAAAAAAACCTACCTTTACTAAGGCAACCTCACTTTTGATTTTGATTTTGTTCTTCTAAAAGAGAAAAAGGATGGGTATAAAAAAAATCGATGTTTGAGAGAGTGCTGAGATGGTAACCGATCTGACACGATTGCAGCTCACTGTGGGTGAGAAATGTGCGCGAGCCTCCTCCTCCTCCCGACTAACTGCTTGACGTCACACAGGAACTTGATTTGTATTAGTTAGGACTTTGTTGCCAGTAATTTTCCGTTGGCTACAGATATTTTGGAATGGTCTCCTAAATTTTTATTTATTTATTTTTAATTTGTAATTATAATTTTAGAATCTTAAATTTGATGATAAACAAAACGGTTGATCATAAACTATGATTTACTTTACACATGGACATTGACACTGCATCCACTTATTATGGATGTTATTGAAGGTCTTCACTGATTGCATTTCAGAGTATAATGTATTTTGGACTCAATATGTCTTTTCTGATTTCCTCCGATGAATTCTGAAAATCAGTCAGTCAATCAATCAATCAATTAATAAAAATCTGCGTTGTTACAAATCAGTGGAGCACAAAATAAAATAAAAAGCCGTAAATGCACAGTATATGTAGTCCATACTTCCATATGGCAGTCATTTCATGGATTTATATTGTGCATTTGTTCTAGGGGTCCTGTTTGAATGATTTGAACTGATATAAATAATCTGATATAAACCTGATAAATCTGATATGTGCATGTTTTGCATAGTTCCATTATAGTGCAGTTTCCTTGATATTTTGTGAAGTTATAGTGACAGAGGCGTGTAGCTGCAATGTTTCCTGAGGCTGCCACTAAATGATGAAAGTTTCATGTTGAAATCTGCAGAGAATCTGGTATTCTGCTAAATATTGTTAAAATAGGAAGTTGTTTTTATGCCTTAGAAACACAGCAAGTTTAAATGAATATAATTAATTTCAGACTTCCAGTTTCTTCAAGGCGAGCACAGTGAGGGACAGGGTGACTGAAGCATGAGTTAACACATTAGG
>NW_015620807.1:0-1668 GCF_001515605.1 Sinocyclocheilus anshuiensis
AATCAAAACAACCCAACTGCAGTTTGATTTATATTACTTGGAATGTGCAATCAAAAACATGATTTTTTAAATAATTTTCAATAAAAATGAACTCTTCATATATTTTCAATACTTCTTTCATGTCATCGACAAACTCAAGTAAACATACACTTATTAACCTGTCTATTAGTAAAGAAAGCATGTTTTTTCAGCTCTGGCTGCCTTGATGATGAGTATGCAGATTACCCATCTGCTGCTAGGCCTCGCTCTCCAATCTCTCTCTCTCTGCCTCACTTTCTCTCAGCCTCTGATTAGTAAAGCTCATTGGAAGTCCATCTGTCCTCCAAAGCCACATCTATCAGAAGTTGAATGGGTTGCTACACAGTTCATGAAGCATGTGCACAAGTTGAATTGTTATAGACTGTGGAAAGCTTTGTGTTTGTATCCTGAGGGAAGGAGGACGTTGCTTGGTTTGCTGTAGCTCTGTCTTAGTCTGGATCAAATAACTTTCACATTGATTTTACTGACATTTTCTTATATTTAATAAATAGAAACAACAAGACAATATTTGACATTCAGTATGAATATATAGCTATAACATAATTGAGAATAACTCAGCCCAAATAACTCTTGAGTTCATGAAGTTTTCATCATGCAAGACATTGTTTGAGATCTCTTCTGAAACTCTAGAGATATATGAGTTTACTTTTCTTCTTCAGTTTCACAGGAGAGGGGAAAAATTATTTTATTATTATTTTATTTTAATAATAATAAATGCATTTTTAGATAAAGTGTAAATACACTTTTTATTAGACAAACTCAAGATTATTTTATTTTCAATCAAATGTCATAGCTGTGTGAAAAAACAACTGAGATATCAAAGAGAACTCATTTGTGAAATCTTTCTTTCTTATGGAGAAGTATCAGGATTTTGGAAACACATTATTTATGGCAACCTCAGATGACTCAAAGAAAAAGGTTAAAGACGGGAAAAGTCTTGTTGTGCCTTGACTTGAACATCATGTCTAAGGAGTTAGCAGCCAACAGGATAAGCGAGGATTTGCATTTTTAAAAAATCAAGACGTCTGCCATCACTGTTTTGAAATTCTCATCGAGAATTTCCTCGGATATGCTGCCATAACCAGTCATATATTTTTTCTGAGACTCAGCCTTGTGTGCCCTCTCAGTGCACTGCCACACTGCTGGACAGATAACAAGTTTATCCTTCTTTATAGTCAAACTTCACAGAGGGCCCAGTCAAGCACACAGACAACTAAACCTCTTAGTGTCCTCTCAACCAACCAAGCCTGACACTGGCACTGCTGCTGATGCAGTCAAGCATGTTTCCATGCAGCGAATCACTGGCACAGGCCTTCATATAGATAGGCACATGTTATGACATCTACTGCCCATGGCTGCTCTCAGGGAGGCCTCACAAAATCTCTGACATTTTGAGCAAAATCTCTGACTCAGTTTGAGCAGAACCAGTGAAGAATGCTAGAAAGTAATTAGTGGAGGAACATGCTTCATTACTGTCATTTCATTTGATCCAGGATAATTGATATGACATTTTATTTATTGCCTTGGATAATTAATGTGGAAAAAGGAAATGGCAAAACAAATGAAAAAACTCTCTTTTAATTCTACTGTGTATATATATATATATATATATATATATATATATTTTTT
>NW_015620808.1:0-1704 GCF_001515605.1 Sinocyclocheilus anshuiensis
AATATATACATGCATGTGTTTGTATTTATATATACATGATAAATACACAGTATACACACATTATGTAAACAACATTTTTTATTTTGGATGCGACAGCACTAGTATAAATTCATTCTTTTTTCATGAATATTTTCTTCCCTAAGAAAAACATTCTAGCTCAGTCATTACTGCAAACAGTCACTTGCGCTGAAAGTAAACATTACATGTAATATATTTCACTTTTTGCACTAAAGCAGTCATAACTTATTCTAATACTCATAAATGTCAAAAAGCATCCAAACTTGATAAAGCTGAAGTGCAGCGTTTTAGTGCCACCTATTGGAAAATGTTTGTCCATACATCATACTGTCTATTTAATTTTGAACATGTCTTATGATGAGGCATGAAGTTTTAGAACATTTATTCATGAAAGTGCATCATCAATTAACAACAGGCAATAAATAATAAATGAATAAGATGGAAACCTCAATACAGAACCTGTTGGGTATGAAATAAAATACACAGCAGTCCAGTTCAGTTTAGATAAAGGCCTTAACTTGATCATGACGGATAAATAACATCAGAAACATTTATACCGCTAGATATATAGATTACAAAAGAAAAATATACACCATTTCAACACACTAACTTACATCTTTACATTAAAGAATTCACCATGTGTCCTGTGTTTCTCAAAAGCATAAGATCGTTTCTGTGTACTCTGTGAGGGTCTAGGACCTGCAGAAATGAAGTTCAGATCTGTTCTGATGTGCATGGTCCTCCTCTCTGGATCTCCTGCATAATAGAGTGGGCCACCTCAGATGTAGTACCCTGACCTCCCAAGTCAGCAGTCTGCAACTGCAGGGATATAGAGACATGTGAAAACAAATGACTATTCAAGCAGTATGTGTTTAGTAGAGATGCAATACTGCAGATAAAAGGGTATGGTAAGAGTGAGCAATGGATTTGGCTTGTCTTAGGTGAGATGAATTTCTATAGCTGTTTGACATAATGAGCATGTATTGTATGATACCTGAGTTTCAGACAAAGTTTTCAGAACTGCCTTTCGAATCATCTTGGCATATGCATGAAGCCTTGGAAAGAAGAAAGACAGCCCAGACATGAACGGAACGCACCATTCCAGTCCTACAGCTAACTTTTTTTTCCTTTTGACTAGTGTATAATTATGTTTCATGTATAATGCACGCAAGTAATGTGGATTTAAAACCTCTAATATTGGTAAAACCTCCAATGAAAATGATCAAATTAATATTCATACACACATACTTTAAGTGATCCAGCATCAGGCAGCTGGCCAGCAGTGTGGCTGTGGGATTTGCAATATTATTGTTAGCAATATTTTTTCCAGTGTTCCTAGTGGCCTATATAAAAACAAACAATATCTCATGTGTTCTGTAGTCAGTCTAATGGCTGACCAGTACATGCTCTGTTCTTTCTTACGGTCTCAAAAACAGCGTAGTCCTTGCCGTAGTTGACTCCTGGTACTAGACCTGGACCTCCAACAAGTCCAGCGCACACATTGCTCACCACATTTCCATAGAGATTAGGCATCACCATCACGTCAAACTGCTGGGGCTTAGAGACCAGCTACATCAACAAAAACATATTCAAAATATTGGTAACACTTTAGTTATTGATATTGGTAAATCTTTCTGAGTTAAGTGAAATTGGAGATAAATAAGGCAAAGCTGCATTATAAAGAGA
>NW_015620809.1:0-1704 GCF_001515605.1 Sinocyclocheilus anshuiensis
AAAGCGGTCTGAACAATTCGTTTTGTGAATCGCGAATCTGAATCAAATCACAAGGGAAACACTCTGGAACACGCAATGGGTCGAAGAGACTATTCGTGTAAGCTTGAATCTTTTTTAAATATAAATTAATTTGATGCATTTTTGGCCTGATCAGTTGAAGCGTTATGAAAAACTTTGATTTGTTCGTGTGGCGGAAATCTACCACAGAACTGTTCATATTTGTGTTAATAACTGCACATATTAGCAGTGATATTTAGCGTGTTCGAGGCAATACAAATGACATTTGAGCCATATGTTTAATATAAGAATCTTGGGAGTCTTACATGTCTGCAAAACTCGTTTAACCTGTAAGTAATCAGTCAGGGGTATAAAATGAGAAAACAACATCATTTATTTTTTTTAGTGCAAAGATAATATAGTCTATAAAATATAAACACAGTTTAAACAGTGTCACAATAAAACGATATTTCGTGTGTGCTTGCCCAAACAAAATTTCGGAGATGCTAGAATGTTCTGGGTAGCTACTTGCCAGGGTGTTGCTACGCAGTTGCTAAGGTGTGCTCAGAGGTTTTTAACTAATTTATGCTGTTTCTAGGGTGTTCTGGATCATCCCGCAGGGGTAAGCAATAATAATAGTGATAACTGCCTTAGCAAGCACCACTAATTATAAAACCAGCTGTTGCAATGCATACTGGGAGAACATGCATCATGCTGTTTGTCACTTATATTGTATGCAAGGTATTATTGTTGGAAACTCAACCAGTCATGCATTATCCAGAGCACAGGGACACAAAATATTTGTGTGCGTGTTATAATTACTATTTCAGGTGTGTTTCAGCATAATTGTTTTTGTTTGCTTTATTATTTTGTTTTGCATCAGAGAGTTATCGATCAGCATTCACTAACTTATACAGCACTACCAAACTCTTGATTATCGAAGCCAGTGCTGGTTCCAGTCTCCGGCATATGTACTTTTCTTCTCCCACCCCTGTGTGTCCCGTCAAACATCTAAATTAATTGCCACGCACGAGCTTGCGTACTTCTCTGTGTATCATTTCACGAGCGAGTGCTGAGTGAAGCGGCATGTCATTCATAATTATCTGCCCGTCAGATTGAGAACAGAATAAGCAAAGCACACACTGTTCACAGCTCTCCTCTCCTGTCACACCCAGTTGGTGTTTGTTCTCAGGATATGGACGCAGGACTCCGTCAAACCTTTAAAGTCAATTAAATTCAGTACCCATCGATTCACTTCAGCGCCACTCAGATTTTGCATTACTTGTTTTCTCTAGATTCTGCTCCAGTTTTGTTTTTAATAACCCTGATAACGTAGGCTAATACTCTTGGTTACTTTCAGAGAGGTATTACAATCATTATAAAGAGCTATATCCTTGACCAGATTCTTAAACTTTTTTCAACTTGCTGACCACTTACCTTACCTACCACAGTAAATGACCAACTTCCTGAAACCTACAGTTTTACAGTAAGTAGTGTCCAAATATCCCTCGTTTATACCCGATGTCTGAAATAGCTTTGCCATCACAGGAGTAAACTGCATTTTAAAATATATTACAATACTAAACAGTTATCCTTTATTATAATAATATTTCACAACATTACTGTTTTTACTGTATTTCTGGTCAAATAAATGCAGCCTTAGTGAGCATAAGAGACTTCTTTAAAAAAAAAAAAAAAAAATCCTAC
>NW_015620810.1:0-1706 GCF_001515605.1 Sinocyclocheilus anshuiensis
AATAAATAAACCTTACAGATCCCAAACTTTTGGACGGTAGTGGATACTTGGTCTTGTCATTGAATACTTGCTCATTCAGTAAACATGCATTAAGTGACCGAACGTAAGCACCTCTAAAGAGTCACCAGCCATGTGTTTCATTAATGTGAATCATTTTTGCACTTTCAGGTTAGCTGACATGCTTTTGGATGGCAAAGGACAGAAAAAAAAATGTGGTTAAAGTTTGAAAATGATGGAAATTACTGCAAAATGGCTGAAATTGCACCTTTAACTTTTAAAGGAAAGACAAAATATTTTTTTTTCTTTCCCTCCACTTTTTCTGTAACCTCTGCATGTTTAGAGTGAGGTTTATGAAACTGATGACACCAGCTTGGTGTGGTCAGTTTGTGTTGGGCTCCAATTTAAATGTTCAACTATTTCTGATGCAGTCATTCTCTGAAATTTACTCACAGCAGAGAGTGGAAAGCAGTTTAATCAATCATTTACATAGTTGATAGATTGAAAACAACCTGGATGAACATGAGACGTGCTTCCCCTTGTGCCTTGGAAATTTCAGAAGACATCATTTATTTTTAGAAGCAATAACCATTGACTCCCAGTTGAAAATTGCTACCCATCTGAGAGTTAGAGTTAATGAGGTCCACCTTCCTCTGTTTCTGTGAGATAGTGTTGTACAGTGAGGGATGTATGTGAATGTATGTTTGCTGATGTGTTAATGAGGTGCTTCCAAAGCGATACTGTAGGCACCGTTCCAACACCCATACTGCAAATTCTGGATACAAGGGGCTCGAACTCCGTTGAACCGAGCCTGTGTCATATTTTGTTTACCATTTTTCTACCAAGATCATTGTGCATTCTCAGTGTTTTCAGAGGACTTTAGTTTTTGTTCTCCTTCTGAAATGGTTTGGTCAGATATTCAAACTTTCCAGCAGTCTTAAAATTTTCCAGTCACAGATTTTATTTTCCCTACCCAATAAAACAATGCAGCGCAGTTCACCACAGGGCTCAAAACACTCTCTCCGCCTGTTCCTGCAGATGCTACATAAATCCATGTGTACACTGCCCACGATGCTGATTTCTCTCGTTTACTGCTTTTTCTCATTCTCTCTCCCTTTTTCTCTTGCTGTAAATCGAAATGATACCTGGATCATTTCTAATTATTCCAACAGATTGAATTGATGAGCAGACGCTAATAGTAATGGAACTGCTGTAATAGACATATTTCTAGTGCAAAAATTTTCATATGTAATTATGTGTAGTGTGTTATGTGTAATGGAGCTTGAACATGAACGTAATGAGCTAATATATGAAGACATTTATCGTCAGGAGAGGTGTGTATCAGAAACATGAGCAGGATTCATTTTCCAAATGACATTTGATTTGCAGTTATTAACAGTGGGTGTCTAAGATTTTATGTACTCATTCAGATGTGCTTTAGTTTTTGGTAAGTTTGGAGTTGTTGTTGTTCAGATGTTGGCATTACCTTGTGCTCTGGATTCATACATCACAAAACCCTTTGAAATAAATTCTATACTGTATGTGAAATAATTCTAACATTGGGAATTATTGATTTTTGTTATTATAAATTACTGTTCAAAAGTTTGTGCTCTGTATTTTTTAAGTCTCTTCCGCTCACCAAGGCTGCATTTATTATACATTATACAGTATATATATATTTGTCGCGGGGTGAATGAGAACACAGACTC
>NW_015620811.1:0-1709 GCF_001515605.1 Sinocyclocheilus anshuiensis
AAAAAAAAAACACACACACATCAAGATTTTTGCAGTCACTGCGTTTTCCTCTATACAATTACAAATGAAAGTCATGATAACTGAAGCTCCAGTTGTAGTATGTTATTTAGGTCAGTAGAGGGCAGTGCTGATCCCTAGATATCTGGACAGTCTGAACTGTTTAATTCAGAATATAAATGGTACATGTCATGGTCTGACATTTTTATTAAGTTATGTATTTTGTTATGATCACGAGTTTGCTACAGTTAAGCAGTTCATCAATGATTCTTCAGATGACAAAATGCTGAAGATGTAGGTCAATATCAGTGTGTATGCATGCTACTAATGGATGGGACTAATACATCATCTTTAGAATTTGATGTCAACATTCTCAACTAAGTGTTTAGTAATAGTACATTTCTAAACTATTAGCTTATCTAACTAGTAGTAAACAGTAATCTATCTAGTTTCACGGGGTTTAAAAAACAGACTACATAAAAACAAACATATAATTTAAAATTTGTATAGTATAAAGTGTGGTTTGCACACAAAAAAAGTGCAAAAGATTGTTTTTGTTTTTATTTTTGCATTTGTCAAAGCAATACTGGTGTAGAAGTAATGCAACTTTAATTGCAATCTAAGTCACAGTTCTGAAATTCTGTTATTACATTCTTTCTTCTGTGGAACATATAAGGAAATATATTGTGAAACACCAAATACATTTAGTGACATTCAAATCAACCAGCAGGGGCTCAGTAATAATAATTACCATCATAAGAATTTGCGTAAGGTAAGTAAACAGAAAAACACCCAAATACAACTACAACAGAGGAAAAACATAGCCTAAGTAAAATATACGTCCCAAAGGCATAATATGGGAAATTCAGTTCAGACCACCTTCATTTCATTAAACAATGAAAGAGATGCTCCGTTTTGAACAAAAATATGGCAACACATGTTTTTTTGAAAGATTTCAATAGGCCTACACATTCTCTTAAGAGAGCTCCCCATAGATGCACAATATTGTCATTTTAACAGCTAAATAAATCAAAACTCCGTAAGCTCTACAAAGTAAAACTTAAGAGGTAACAATAACTATTGTCATTTGTTACACAGGGTCTCCTTCACTAAGCGCGCAATTTTAAATCAATGCAAATCATCGGTGCACACTAAAAAAGGGCAGGAGACGTACATTTGTACAGGAAATCCCTTAAATGTACAAAGCTTGGGGATGTTTAGGCAAATTACCAGTTGAAGGAACTCGCTCCCTCATTTAGAATAGGCATAAACTTTTAACGTAAATGTTTCCTTAAACATAAATGTTTATGTGCATACACACCTGTTTTCCTCCACACAAAAATACGCAAATGAAGACCACTGTTTTTAAACCACTACTACATATCCTCTTAGAAAGTATATTATTTACTTAGAAAAAAGGTCACCAAGATTACTGAGGAATTCACCATTCTCATCATTGGCTGAAGTGTCTGCATAACCCTGTGTCATTGAATATCTTACCCTTTTCATTATAAATAAATCCCAGTATCTCAACCACATTTGTCATTAAAATGGTTGGTAGACACCACAGGGACTTACACGGCGACAGTCTTTCTGAGTGGGTTTGCCCTGATCTCCAGTTCTCTCCTGCTGTTCTCAGTCGCCATCATTCGCCGGTGTCAGAGAACCCAAAAGAACAGTCTGAGCAAAGACCCAAAACTGGTGTCATGTGA
>NW_015620812.1:0-1706 GCF_001515605.1 Sinocyclocheilus anshuiensis
CCACACTAAGCATGTCGCTCACTAAATGGTGCTGTTTTTTACACGTTTTATCTCCTTGCTAACTGCGTCATTCTCTTCTGAGATTATATAAAAATTTGTGCTCTCTCCATCAAAACAGTGTCATATACGGCACCTCACTGTTCATTCATGCTTGTTTTACAGGGTTTGTCTTGCAATATAATTTATTATTTTTTATATTCTCATTGTTTTGTACTAAATTAAGGTGCGGTGTAAATGAAACTACCTATGATGATCCATGCCAAATACAGCACCATCACTTTTTTTTTTTTTAATATGTACACTGATTTGTTGTACAGACTGCACTGTAAGTGAATGTGGAAAATTGATGTAAGAGTCTTTAAAAATTATAAAGAGAGTTAATAACCATAACATTGTGTAACATATCTCTGTCTGCAGTTTTAGTTTTGTGTCATATTAACTCACACACTAGATGATCCACAGAGAAATTACTAAATTGTAAATATTCAGTTTACCACAGGAGGTCGTCAAGTTGAACTAACTGTGATTGATTAATTTAGTGTAAATCTTTGAAATGGGCAGCGTATAAGATATTTTTCCACTTTATACCATCACATTATTTCCTCATGGAAAAGATAAAAACTGACCATCGAGTCAGAAAACAGTGACGATGATTAATCTTGAATACATAAACGAGCTTTAAGGATCATCAAACTCCACGAGAGTCTCATAGCAGATGATAAGAGCTTGATTTTTTTATATTGGCGCAAAATCGTGTCTTCTCTTGAAAACTACAACTGCATAATGCGACGCTCTTCAATGCGGCCGTTTTCCATCTGCTCCACTAGGCGGCGCAATCGTGTTTCAGCTTCAGTCTGACTCCTTCGGCTGCTTGACAACATGACGCTTGATGACAGTCACAACAACAACAACACGTGCAGATCCTGCAGATGATTTAGTCTTAAAAGCTGCTAATGTCACATCTTTCAGCTCAACTGCAAATAAAACCGAGACACAGTCTGATAAAACGAGTGTCACGCGACTCACCTGTAACGTAAGTAACTTTCCGCATAAAGTGAACGTATGTTGTCTTACATGCACTATATAACAGTCGCGCTGTTTTGTATAAACCTTTGTTTCAGTTTCTGTATGTGTATGTAAGAGATATGCCATAGCAGGGCACCTTTGTCAGTTCATTTAGATTAATGTAATGATGGATTGTATGTGTTGTTGCATTTAAAATGTATACATGGACTCTACAGAGCGAACATACTCGGACTAAAAACCTCAAAACCTGACTTTCGATGAGGTCTTTAACCTAAAATCATGTTGTTTAAACTGTGTTTG
This sequence comes from Sinocyclocheilus anshuiensis, assembly GCF_001515605.1. NCBI lineage: Eukaryota > Metazoa > Chordata > Actinopteri > Cypriniformes > Cyprinidae > Sinocyclocheilus > Sinocyclocheilus anshuiensis. The sequence goes on from NW_015620812.1 coordinate 1,327, forward strand.
TTATTGGACAGCTAGCTATGAATTTGTTTCAAGGTTTATCACAGACTCTCAGGCCTTTAGACTAACAAATAAATCGGTAGTTGTTGCTTTACCTTTTATAATCTTTTAATGAATGTTATATTATATACAATATTATAAAGTGGAATAATAATGAATCGTGCTGTTTGAATCTCGGACCTGTTAACACTTAGATTGTGTTTTTCTGTATTATCAATAATTTTTGTGATTCTGGACAGTCTTACTGCTTTACTAGTGTGGATAAATGAGCTTAATGCAGTTTATATTGAAGCATTTATATATTAAATATTTTTGAAACCCAATGTCTGTCTTGACTTTCCAGAATAAGTGATGTCTTGTTGGCTGTAAACTGGTCCGGCTGA
>NW_015620813.1:0-1709 GCF_001515605.1 Sinocyclocheilus anshuiensis
ACATCCCGCGAGTAATCTAGAGCGAGTGACGCGATGTGCATATTCGCTTTGCGTCTGGTGTCACACCATAAGGTATAACTTAAGAACGACATAGCATTAAGAAGGTTTCGGGAAACGCAGCCCTGAATGTTTGCACTGTTCTCACATACATACTTGATTATACACTACACTATTTGAATCTAATGAGCTTTGTTTACAAACAACGTTTGTAAGTTTACTATGTTCTACTTGAATCTGATCCCCAAATATCAGAAATGACACTAGATTTTTTTTTAATTTTATTAATGTCAATTTAATGTTACTGATTTAATGCACTTACTTAACAGATTTATGTATTTTTAATGTATTTTTAATGTTAGGTTGTTTGTGTAACGTCTGTTTGTTTTTTTTGTAATGTTAAAATAAATGTGCTGCTATTTTCTGCCATTGTGGTTATACTGTGTGAATCTTCTTTTTTCTTTTTATTATATTTTTGGGGCTTTTTCCTTTATTAAGACGGGGCAGAAGAGTGACTGCAGAGAAATGGGGTGGGATTGGCAAATAATCGCAGATCTCATTCAGACATGGGTATGGGTATGGATATGGATGAATTTGGATGTGTCTAGGTCCCGCACCTCCCAATCAGCTGGGGAATGAAAAACTAGAGCCTGGGCCCCAAAGGGTCCAGACCCGGTTGTGCACTGTCCGTCTTCCCACCGGCTGCTTCAAGTAGGCCCCAAGCCCAGAGAAAGGACCACATATAGAGTCATCGCATTGGGCTAGAAGTATAAGGGTAAAAAAAAAACATGTCCTTGGGCCCAAAACCGCGTACCTTGTACACCGTGGTGTCTAAGAAATCCATGGCTTGGCTATTGAGCACAGCTTTAACCTTGATGGAGGCATGATGGGAGTTCAACACCTGCAAAAAAAGCCTGGAAATCCTGGTTGCTATGATGCCATACCCCCACACATCATCAAGGAACTGATAGTAACAAAGAGGCACCTTGGTGCATTTGGGGAAAACCGTCTCTTCCCACTGCGCCATATAAATGTTGGCATCCGCTGGTGCAAACTTTTCCCCTATGGCCGTCCCCTTGACTTGTAAATGTAACCCCCCCTCAAACTCAAAATCATTACGGGTAAGGCTCAACTCGAGGAGCTCCAAAATCACCTCATCTGGCCGGGAAAGCATCTGGATACTTGCAAATAGTCCCGCACTGCCCTTAGACCTAAGGGGGTCTCGATATTAGTGTAAAGACTGTCCACACCTAAAGAGAACAAAAAAGTCTCGGATGGCACTCTAAGAATTTTTACCTTGTCCAAAAAATCATATGTATCCTGGATATAATTAAAGTGTTTAGTCCAGTGGTCACCAACCTTTTTAAGATCCCTGACCTCACCCTTTATGAAAGACAAGATCTACCTATTGAATTATTTATAGAAAAAGACAGCCCAGATTGTACTTCCAGTTTGAGGCCTTTTATTTAGTGATGCACCGATTTATTTATTGATAGTTTTCACGTGATGTCAAACCCTTACAGGAACGCCCACATGGAGGGCAAAACAAGGCTTTCTTCAATTATTTTTAGGAGGATTGCATTTAGTAGTAATGTAGTAAGACAAAATTCGGTATACATCTTATTGATAATACATACTATGTACATGAAAGCAGATGAACCCCGAACATAAACGCAATGCGCAAAGTTTAATATTAAATGTTTTCCCATAGA
>NW_015620814.1:0-1709 GCF_001515605.1 Sinocyclocheilus anshuiensis
TCCATAGCGATGGAGCTTGCCCCCCCCCCTCACTGAGCGCTGCCTGCCAGACAGAGTAATAAGGTGCTAATGAAATGATGGGGGAGGGGAACAGGGGTAACACTGCTATGACAGACACACAAGCAAAGACCCCCTTGCTAAAACACCCCACTGCTGACTACAACATGTTCCTCATTCATGCAAGACCTTTGCTTTTTATCAAGCTAAAGGACAACAACTGCTAACAACCGTCTGGTCCTTGGGAGCAAGAATTGCTAAAAATAGCTATCACTGTGTGACTGCACTGCAAATCATTTTCTTAATCGTTTTTGTCTTGCTTTCCAGTATATACTTGATAAGTAAAATTGTGTAAGATATTAAGACTTGTTTTTTTGAGAATATATTCTGAATTCTGTTCATTTTGCATGCTGTATTGTCAAATTTGATTTTTTTTCTTGTTTTAAGTAAATTCAAATTAGTTTTTAATTGATATAAAATCAGGTTTTTGCTTAAAACAAATTTTAATATCTCACTATTTTGCTTCTGAAGTAAATTTGTCTTATTTCAAGGATGCTTAGTTATTTTTACTGGAAAAAGATGAAAATATGAAAAATACTGATTATTATTATTATTATATTATTATTATGTTAAATTAATCTCATATCTTACACAATTTTGCTTCTCAAGAAAATTATCTTATTATTTTACTGGGAAAAAAGACTGAAAATACTGACATTATCAAACAAAATATGTACATCCATGTTGTTTTAAGGATGTTTACATATTCTTTGTGTAAAAAAGACAAAAATACTGATAAAGAAAATTATTATTATTATTATGTAGTGTGGTAAATAAATTAAATTAGTTAAATAAGTAATAAAATTAAATTAAATAAGTAAATTTTGTGATGTTTAAAACAAATGTTAATATCTGAAACAATTTTTGCTTTTCAAGAAAATGTATCTTATGGTATTTTGTTGACAAAAAAAGAAAAATACTGATGCTATCAAATAAAATAATTGTAATAAATTTTTGGGTAGCTATTTTTACAGGAAATAAAAGACAATACTATGATTTTTTTTTTTTTGGCGGTGTGGTAATGAAAAAGATGGATACCTGCAAATACTAAATAAAGACTGAAAATAGGAACAGGAACTTTATAAGAAATATGTGGCTATCATCCCCTATATTTAAGTTTGAGATATAGCAGAACAGAGATCTAAATCGAACTCAGGTGGGATTCAGATAAGCCCATGTGGTCTTCTTATACCTTGTGTAACTTATCACAAATAGGACTACACAACAGAGCATGCTATATAATATACATACTGTACCAGTAAAGAATACTTACAGACAGTCATAAACAATTTATGGCTTACTTGTGTATATCTTACAAGCCTGAATGCAGACTGTATAGTTCTTTTAGAGTCTGCTCCATTGTAGACACATAGCCTGCTCTTGACATCAGTGGATCATACTCGTAAAACAAAGAGATCACTTTAGACAGCCTATGACTAACATTATTACACACTAATCTGGATGACAACAATCTTGGCACGGGACAAGCAGCTCCATAAAGACAGAAGGCAAATAACATTTCTCTGCTAGAAATAATGAAAGCTCTTTCAAAGAAGTGTCACATGCTGTGACATCCCAAACAGCCCCCAGATAAACATAAAAAATGGGCCTGGTAAAACAGTGAAGAAAACATTATGGATGCCACAATGAGA
>NW_015620815.1:0-1708 GCF_001515605.1 Sinocyclocheilus anshuiensis
TTGGAACAACTTGAGGGTGAGTAAATGATGACTGAATTTTCATTTGGGTGAACTATTCCTTTAGGTTTAATGGCGAGTAGAACATCAACAAACACAACACATGAGGCCTCTTCCTGTTTTGCTATGTTAATGCCATTGTGTTTTCATGTGGGCTGTAAGTAAATCACTGAAGGAAAGCAGAGCAGAGGGATGTCTCTTGACCCCTTTATATAAGTTGCTTTATATAAAATGTTTCCTACAATACATTTTGAAACGACAACAGCTGAGTGTGCCTGGGGTAACCACACAGCCCCGATCAACATCACCTTCTCTACTTCCATTATGGCTGGGCTTCTCCCAGCATGCATTAGTACAGAAACACTCCTGAATTAGGTCGAGTGAGGAATGCATACGTCTTTGTTGGTGTAACCGCACAGAGATGGATTACTATACTTTACTGGGAGCAGCTGCTATCAGACTGTAAAGGGAAAAAGAATTCTGTTAATAAACGAAGAGCCAACGGGAGCAGAAAATCAGCTCCGTGGAGGACTAACAGAGTTGTGACCTTTATCTGCATTTACTGTGTTTGTTTGGTTGGTGGAAAGGAAGAGCCTGTCTCTCACATGAAATCCCATTCATTTTGAAACAATAACACATTGCTTCCACTTTCATTTTTTGGTCTCCGATTTGGAGTGCACCATTTTACAACTATCTTTGAATTAGAGTCACATTGACAAATTTAACCATATTCACAATGGAAAGTAAATTTTAAGATTTTTATTCCAGAGCACTCTGTGGGATCAATAAGCACAAAGTAAAGGTTGCGTTAAAAGCACGCTTCATTTCGAATGGTCATGCAATTTAATATCCCAACAATGCATGAAACTGCAAAGAAAATCATAAAAATAGGTTGAACCGTCATATCTGATTATTGTATCTGCCATAGACTATCACTTTGAGCTTGTTTAAAAAGGCACTGAAGTATAAAGTTAAATAAAATATTATGATGAAAAGTATAAAAAAGCTTAATAATATATTATAGAAAATGTATAGATTTTTTGTCACATTGTCACAATATGCAATATAAAGTCTCATTGTAAGATGTAAAGTTGCCATTTTTTTGTACTATTATTATAATTATTATTATAATTATTATTATTATTAGTGAGCAATCAGCTTGTTGAAATAAAAGGCACATCTGTGTTTACCGAGCTCTGATGACTGATGATCCAAAAATAAGTTGCTGATGTTAAGTTTATGTTTAACATCAGTTCACAAATGAACTATATAATTGTTTAAATAAAATGTATTGTTTAAATTGTTCTACTGCCTTTAGTTTTTTTGTTTTTTTTTTAAATCCATGTAAAATACTTAAACGTTTAAAGTTGCAATTGTGAAATTTAAAGTTACAAATGTTGGCATTTGTAGGATTTTGGGTCACATTCCGAGAAACAAAGTCACATTTGTGAGATTTAAATTCACATTATGAGAACAACGAAGTCACATTTGTGAGACTTAAAGTCAGAAACAAAGTTGCTTTTGTGTGATTTTGTCACATTATGAGAAACAAAGTCACATTTATGAAATATAAAGTTGTTGAAGTGTAGTGCTAGCCACATCAGGGTCATGAATTTACAAGATATAACGTCAAATTACTACAAAAGTTGTGTTACAAGAAATTGTAATGCAAGTTGTATAGTACTAGCAACATCATGGTCATGAATTCAAT
>NW_015620816.1:0-1678 GCF_001515605.1 Sinocyclocheilus anshuiensis
TCCATTGAAGAAATGTTGTTTACAAGCATGTGGAAAAAGAAGAACAGAACATCTTTTTCATGTTTAAGAGAAAAAGGTGACCAAATAAATGATGGGAAAATCTGTCTCTGCCCTCAAGGGTCTCTTTCTGCCTCTCTCTCACCCCCATTTTTTGCTCCCATGACCATGGACGTATCCGGCCCCCGCAGTGCAGCCCTTGCTGTGGGTCCCTGGTGTAGTTGTAGGACTATCGGAGAGGTATAAGAAGGGCGTAAAGGAAAAGCACCAGGCGCTCTGTCATGGCCAAGAGTCAGGACGGATCTCTTAAAGCCAGTTTTGGAACTGACAGAACAGCTTGGATGTCATCTTCACTAAAGGTAAAAATACATATTTTTATATATGTTTACATTTTTTTCAAAAATTCTGTTTTTTTATTGTATTTTTAATTATTACCTTAAATTACAATATTTAATCAAACCTTAATCATATCCCAAAGAGATGAATAAGCTTGTGAGTTAACAAAGAACAGATTTCAGATGATATATTTTTGTTTGTAAATTGATCAAACTGACACATAACCTCACACAATGAATGTCATAGCACGTTTTTTTTTTTTTTTACCATAACGCAACATCTAATGTTTATAAATGTTTGTGTGTGTGTGTTCTCTGTCTGGTCTGTCAGTGTCTCTCCAACTACTTAACCCACCGTTGATGTAAATGACCGTGTTTCATGTGTTTAGCTCAGCACATTTAGATTCTTTGTCAAGGTAAGTACAATCTCAGAGGACTTTAACGTTGTTGTTAATCCATCACAGTTTGAATGCTTAAACTTTCCTCCACTCAATTTGCTTAACAGGGCTGATCATATCCATCATTGTAGGGAGTACAAAGATTTTATTAGACCACCAAAATAAAAAATAAATGCAAACAAAAACAAAAATCTCTTATCAGTATGACAAATTATTACAATATCCTGATCAGCCACCACTTCCTGAGCAATAGAGGATGTCTGATAAGCATATTAAAATAGATTGAGTGATATTCAAAAGACGTGAACCTTGGAACGCAATGTCATCTGTTATTGGTTGTTGACTCCCTTGGCAGCATGCCTGCATCTGCTTACACAGTATGTGCTTGTCTTATCCTGAAACCAGTGAAGAAACAGCTTGAGCAGACAAGTGCTAATACCTTATAATTACAGAACCTGAATTCAGTTTTATTGGCTAAGTTACAGTTACGAGGAATTTGCCTACATCGGTTATTCCATTAATACAACTACAGTTAAAGTTATTCATAATAAATTACCTACTACAGCATACTATATAGCCATACTGTACTGGGTTCAATATATAACACATAACTGTGTCGCAGTATATCTGAAGCCTTTTCAAATGTCTAAGCAAAATTCTTGCCTAGAAATATGTAGCTCTTCCCTGAGGGTGAGAATGCAGCTTTATAAAAAAAAAGACCAGCTAAAAATAAGTCTGACATATTTTTGGAGAGCTTGACCATGTTTGACCTTTACACCCATGAGAAGCTGCCTGATGTGTTTTCATTATGGTACAGTTGTGGGAGCTTTGAGAGGATGACCAAACCGAATTCTCACAGTGCATTTATCATGTTTAATACACATTATTTATGCATATTAAAATATTTAAAAAAATCTATCTATCTATCTATCTATCTATCTATCTATC
>NW_015620817.1:0-1711 GCF_001515605.1 Sinocyclocheilus anshuiensis
TTTTTTGCAATGCAAATATATGGCAGATGGGAGCAGGTGCCATGGGTCGTGTATCCTCTGACTTTCTCAGAGTTGGTAGGTTGCTATGCAGGTTGACACTGCAAGAATGAGACAGAGAAGAGCACTAAAGAGTGAAATATTATTCCTAGAACCAAAAGCCTCAGCCATATAGCCATTAATGCATGTACGAATTTTGAGTAAAACTGAATTTTAACACAACCTCAAAAATATATTATTTTTATCCTTGATAATTCATTTTTAATTAAGTCACAATTATTCAAATAATATGTAATCTCAATGATAACTTGTTTTCTTTTATTCACTTTATCATGCTTTCAAGGCATATAATTGAACACTCTATTATTATTTATCTATCCAAACAGGCTCTTTGATGCTTTTTATGGAAACAAATTTAATATGCCAGTTTTATTGGTAATCTGATTGCTTACATTCTAGGAACATTCTACAGTATATACAATATGTTAAGCAAACCTATTTAATTCAGAAAGCTTAAGGAATGTTTTTTCTGCTATTCTCTAATAGCTGTTTGGCTTCTACTAAACTTTCTTGAAACAAAACCAAAGATCATTTGCTGGGTTATGCAAGCACACTGTTCCCACTATGGCATTTATTAGGCCATCTAAGTGCACTGCCCACACTGTTACATTTATTAAGCCCTTTGTAGAGACATTCTGTACCTTTCCATTCAACCTATTGATTTATTGGCAAAAACAGTGCAAGATATTCCAAAATGAAACTATACAGACCAATGAATTTTATTGTTCTGTTGGTTTCTCTAGTAGTTTTATGAGGTCATGATACATCTCCATGATTCCTCTAATAACTCAATGTGAAATAAATATTGGAAATGTGTGGGGCATGTATTCACAGAAGCATAGCATCTCTCCGAGTTATAGCTCTTTAACGTTTCCCAGTCCTAATGCAGTTCATGTCTGATGGTTTTAACTGTCAACGTCTCAATTAATGCATCTTCAGTCCTTTAATGTATCAGCTTTTACTGGTACTAATACACGCTCTGTGCTCTAATGTCATATTTACTGGAAGCCCATCAGCGACAAGACGCCACCATCCATCTCTCTTAGATCCCTCTATCACTCACCCCCAGGGGGCCATTTGGTATCAATACCGTGCATTATAGCAATGGAGTCGGGCGGCTTTTTCTTTTATCGGCATGACTTCGACTATGAATGTTAGAATGTTCTTGTCAAAGTCCATTGTAGTTCAATGCTTTATTAAAAATGCTGATATGGGGTAAAGTGGCTGGTTGCCACTTGCTGCTTTTCTTTGAGCCATTGTTCATTGGCTGAGTTAAAACTCTTTTCAGACCAGCTGCTGAAACGGGCTTGTTAGTCACTTGGTGAGATTGTTCATTAGCCGTTGTGATCAGGGTGAGGTGAGAAAAATGTGGCGGGAATAAGAAACAGAAAGAAAAAGCCCTGTCTATTCCTGTTGATTGTCTCACATAAGAATGCAATCAAGATAGAGTGTTATTCTTTAGGCGTCGGGAGTGTGTGGGATAGTGGGGGAAGGTCGAGATGGGCAGAGGAGGTTATGTTTCTAGCATTGGCAGTTCTGCAGTGGAAAAAGGCTGAGTCTTTTAATCCCTATCTCTCCCATCTGAGACGGCACATCAGAATGTAAGATTGTATGTAATTGGGGTGACGCTTTTTGTGTGAACTCCTATAGGTAA
>NW_015620818.1:0-1695 GCF_001515605.1 Sinocyclocheilus anshuiensis
TTTCCACGACATTCTAATTTATTGAGATGCACCTGTATATGAACTAGTTATTTATCTCCCGTATACATGTGTTTCTAAGATATTACTTTATAACTGAGAAGAAATGACTATATTGATATTACAATGTTATGCTTTTAATATATATTTTGAGCCTTTTGTTTTGTTACATTTTTTTTTTTTTTTGCCAAATCATCTCAGACCACTGTGAACACTGGTACATGGAGTGTTGTCTTTGTCCACAATCATACATTCTGCATTACACCTCATAGTAGGCCAATATGTTTGTAAATATGATGCAATTATTTATGACTGTTAATGCTATGATAGAATACATGTAATCATGTTTTATTAAAATAGGCTGCTGTAGTTACCCCAGATCCCAATTATAACCACAGCAGATATCTGTTTTAACAGTACATCACTTTTTACAAGATAACCCATTTTAAACCCTTTTAAATCTCGTTTTAACATGAATGATAACATTGTTAGATATAATTGTAATCAATATTAATTTTTTTTAAATTTAGTAACATTGCAATGCCTCATATTACATGTAGCCCATATTATTAAAAAGCATTCTCACAGTATGCAAAATATATCTTTATATCATTTGAAAAAAAAAAAAAAAGAATTGTGTGAAATTGAGGGTTTTTGGTGTTAATTGGGTTGCTGTAAGAAAACAAGAGTTCAACATCCATGTTTCAATGTTCAGGCAGTTCATTCACAATGATAAATCATTCATTAGTGTTCATTCAAGATAAATAGTCTGGGGTCTAAAACATGTTTCTCATTCTCAGACCACAGTTTTGTAAATGTAGTTTTGCCGTCTTTCTGATATTTCAATTTAATTAATTATTTCATTTTGTGTAAGACAGTATATGTTGTGGCTGTCAAATAATGTCATGAATTATAGGTGCTTTATTGGTATGGCCAATGCCTGTTATGGTCCAAGTGTTCAAATCAGGAATAATGACAATAAACAAAAAATGTTTGTTTACAGTTATGTATTGGTAATTCTTTGGTAATTATATTTTCACTCACCTGCAGTCAACAAAGTCTGAAATGGTTACAAATGGCAGTCGTTTGGAAAATGAATTGTTTTGATTTCCCTAGGGACAAAATGTTAGCACACTGCATGATTGATGATGATATTGTGTATCCAGAGAAAGAGATTCTGTGAACTCATTTAGTTCAAATATTTACTCAGCAATTACTTTTATTGTTTCAGGTGTAATAACTTCAAAATCGATATCAAATGTAATTCTTGATTGCAGAGTATCAACAGACCGATATCCTACCAAAAAACACATTTTAAAGGGACCCATGTGAGCCTCAAAAAACTTTTGGAGTGTGTAAAGGTTGCCATCTGCAGGCTGAAATCTAATTTGATTACCTTGTGAAGCAGCAGTTTGTAGGCTAAAGTGATGCTACTCTCTACTACTGTCATGTTATATTTAGAACTGGTGTCAGGGGGGAACAACCGGAACATTGTCCTGGGCACTGTGATGAGTGGGGCCCATTGTGGTCCTCTATCTATTCTACGGTATAGCCTACTCACTGGGCCTGAAGAAGGGGAGGCCCACCCATTAAACCTTTTCCCAGGCACATAAATTCTAGTGACAATGCCGATTATATTAGCATTCCACAAAGATGGTAGATAAATGACTCAAAGATTTTGAATCTGAATACATCGGC
>NW_015620819.1:0-1712 GCF_001515605.1 Sinocyclocheilus anshuiensis
AAAAGAAAGTAAGAGAGACATCACAAGAGAGTCCCAGAGAGAGTAAGCTTACCTTTTGTGTGTAAAATGCTTTGACCTCTGGCAGGATTGAATCAAAATCTCCATTTATGTAGTCTGGGAGAAAACTTAATGGGAAGAGAGAGAAACTGATGTGAGAGAGAGCGGGAGGAGAGGGGGATGGGTAAAAAGAGCACAATTTGTGCAGTCATCAGATCCTTTATTCATGTGAAATGAAGGTGCGTCTCTGACACGGGCCATGGAAAGCTTCAGTGACAGGACCCCACCAGAACCATTCAACGCCTGCCAGTCACAGCACTATCTATCCCCAGTCATGAAAAAAGCGGCACAGACAGCCTCTTGACACAGTGAGGGTTTGAGAGAATTGATGCAGGCTGTGCTGTCACCGTATACTTCACACCAAACTCCTGCAACATAGATTTACGATATATATGGAGGCAATGACAAGATTTTCTTCGCTTAGATGGGCAGAGTATTAATTTTGAGAAAGGCAGATCATGTCGTGGCTTCTTTCGTTTTATTCCCTGAGAGCAGAAAGGCAGCGTGGGTATCGGTAGGCATTAAAGCATAAAGACTTGATGTTACGATTTCATGCTCTGCTGGGTGGTGCATGTAGCTGCTGAATGAGCAGAGATGCGCCGCCGAGCTGGTTTAAGAGTAACACTGCAGCGGATTACAGGAACGCTATCTTCATCTCACGGCTGAATCTGAGGCCCAATGAGGAGGAGAACACCGGCGTGCAAATATAGCTTTGTTACAAACAGGTTGTGTGGGGAATAAAAGCCAATTCAATGGCACTAAACTTACACTAAGTTTGCCAAGACAATCACCAATATTAGTAGCATTTGCATTTTAAAATTCATTGTTCTTTTAGTACTTTTAAGCAACAATTATTTCGGAAAAAAGGAAATACAATTCTGCTGCCAAATGATGAAATCATTTCAATAACAAATTTCAGACAAACTTCTAAACAATTCAACATAAATGGAATCCAATCCTTGGACTAAATTATATGTTAAACAACAATACTAAGTAAACATTTTTGCACTGTTTGAACTCACAAGAGTCATTAGTTCAGGAATCAGAGAACACTGGTCACATTGTTATCTTTTTGATTCACTAAAAAGAAATGACTCACAAGAATCATTCATCTGGGAATTGGACTGTTACGCAGTATGATATACCAAAACGAACAGACTCCCAAGAACAATTTATTCAGGAATCAGATTAGACTGGTTGCCCTATATTTTTTGATTCACTAAAAAGATCTGACTCACGAGAGTCATTCGTTTGGGAATCAGACTACACTGATTGCGCCATATGTGTTTGATTCACTAAGCAGAACCGATTTGTAGAGTCATTCGTTCGGGAATTAGAGTACATTGGGCGCACTGTATGTTTTTTATTCATTTAAGAGAACAGACTCAAAAGAAACATTCTTTCAAAAATCAGACTACTGCTGGATGCTTCTGATTCACTAAAAAGAAGAGTTGCTTTGTGGAGTCATTCATTCGGAAATCAGACTACACTGGTTGCACTGACTGTATCTGTTTGATTCACTAAAAAGAACTGACTCACAAGAGTCATTTGTTCAGGAATCAGAGTACACTGGTCACCCTGTATCTTTTTGATTCACTAAAAAGAAATGACTCACAAGAGTCATTCATCTGGGAATTGAACTACATTGGTTGTGC
>NW_015620820.1:0-1711 GCF_001515605.1 Sinocyclocheilus anshuiensis
TCTGCCATATGTACATTTACTGACATAGTCACCACTGATAAGCTAAACTTGCTCGCTTTGTTACAAACCTTTTTCTTTCTTCTATTGAACACAAAAGAAGATATTACAAAGAATGTTGATAACTGAACAGTTGACGGCAGCCATTGACTTCCATTGTATGAAAAATACATAAACAAATACTATGGAAGTCAATGGCTGCCGTCAACTGTTCAGTTATCATCAGCTATCATCAACTGTTGGGTTACTGACATTCTTCATAGTATCTTCTGTTGTGCTCAACGGGGGGGGGGAAATGTCACACTTTATTTTAAGTGGACACAATTCTTGCATTTAACAGACCATTAACTACAACTTTTGCCTCAAACTTATTGATAGTTAGAGAGGTAGTTGTTAAGTGTAGGAATTGGGTAGGATTAGGGATATAGAATATGGTCATGCAGAATACTGTATGTGCTTTATAAGCACTAATAAACAGCCAATGTGTAAATAATAGGCATGCTAATAAGCAACTTGTTGATAGTGAGAATTGGTCCATATACTAAAGTGTTACCAAAAACTCATGCAGGAACTATTTGAGTGTGAGGGAAAATTATGACAATTTTTTGGGTAAACTATCCCTTTGACCAGCAAAGCTACACAAAGGCCATACTGGTTGACTAGTTTTACCAGATAGACCAGCATTAACCAGCATGCACCAGCATAGAAATTCACAGGCAAGGACAAAGGGGACACCCTGGAAGGACAAGTCATTCAAGTCAGATATCCAATCTAACTGCAATTTTATATATCATAAATGCAATTTATGATATTTTTTGGTTAAAAAGTAAATTCTCTAGTTCGTGTAGCGATTTGACAGGCACATCTAGTCAAATCAAAGATGTCATCTTTGTGATTGTAACAACAATGGGTAAATCTTTGATCACTGGTAATGTCATCGTTAATTATTTGTGCTAATAGCCTGAGAAATTACATTTACTGTGTGTTCACACAGGTGGCATCAAACTGATATGGGTGCATAAACATGAATATTTAGATTAAAGGACTGGGAAGGAAACTGTTTCATATTTATGATTATTATCCTCCCCTCCCCGCAAGCCGGTTAACACTTAAATGATTCTATCACTTTGCAGGGTCACCCGCTGCCTTATACTGCATAATTTATGAAGCAAATCTGTCAGTTAAAAAAAAACAGAGCCAGCAAAAGGAAAGATTTTATGCCAGATGAAGTGCGTAAGTGCTGTAAAATGTTCTACGGGGAGCTGAGTTAAATGCCTGTTACTGTAAGAGCTATCAAGTGTGAGAACTCAACTGGAAGGTCACATTAAGTGGACTTAAATTTTCTAACAAAGGTGAACCGCTGGATGAAGCCAACTCAGGCTGAGCCCTCTGCTTGCATCCTGAATTTCTGAATCTAATAGTAACTGAGGACAGATTGACCACTGTAGGATCAGTCATTTTAGGTGTCATTTTAAAAAGTAAAAACGGATACAAACCTTATATGAAGATTTTTAAACATGCCTTCATCATTTGCTTTTGCTACTCTTCAAATGCCTTTTATGTATAGATTTAATCGATTTAGCTATGACTTGACAAAAATGCAATCATACAATCATAGAATTACATTATGTAATAAGTATCTCATAACGTATAATGTATAAGCTAAGGTTAACATTATCAAACTGTTTAAAAAATAAATAGAAATAAAAAATAC
>NW_015620821.1:0-1684 GCF_001515605.1 Sinocyclocheilus anshuiensis
ACACACACACACACACACACACACAGTGTGGACAGAGACACTGAGATGTGAAGAAGGTCATGGCGTCATTATGGGGCTAATGATAAACATGAATAATGAATGAAACACATAAATTATGCAGCAGATGACAGTGGATTATGGAATTATTCATGATAATAACACACATTCCTACTAAACACACTGAAGACTTTCACAAATAACACTGACCTGACCTGACCTGACCTGACCGATCCGAGGTCTCCAGAAACCAGACCAACATCACTTTAGCAACTGTTATTGTTATTCACATTAAACAATTAATTAGATTGTTTTGTTGTGAAAGAACCTACTTCATGAGAATGAAATGGAACTTTCTTTATAATCACCTACAGAAATAAAACTCCTTATTCCAGCCTCTAAGATGCTTTGCTGGTCTTAGGTGGTTTATACTGGTCTTACTTGTCTCCAGACTATTGGTTGTTTTAAGGCAGTACAATCAAAAACATATTGCATTGAAAAAATACAAATAAATAAATAAAATAAATACTCAGAAATTGGAAGTAAATTCCAAAAATAATTACAAAGCAACATCAACTAAGACATTGAATTAAACATAAAGTTTTAAAGTAGAAATTGTATTTTCTCGTAAAATATACTCCAATAATATTTGTTTTATTCACAATGTAGAAAAAATATTTTTGACAGGTCATTGAGCAGCAGGTTTGCGATGGTCTTCCTGCTCATCTTTGCTCTCCGTCAGAGTGATTTTTCATTGCGACGGTCTCCTCCGCTGCTTTAGCGGTTGGCAGAAGCGAGGGATCTTGGAAGGCGCTGTAATTGTTCTGTACTCTTTGGAAGCGCGTTTGCAGGCCAGCTGGCGGTTTATTCCTGCGAGTCTCCGCTGGGATTGTGTAACGGGGAGACGGATGGAGGTCTCTGGATCTCAATCAAAGTTCTGCGTGGGTCTGAAGTGCTTCTGGATGGAGATCTGAGCCTGTTTGTCATTATCTGTGTGTGTGTTCAGTGTTAGGGAGCACTAACTAACTAAGCTCAGCTGCTCTCAAAACACTCCAACTTTTCCAGTCGCAAACTTTTTTTAATAAGAAGCAGTGCAATGGGACAAAATGTTACAAAATGTTAAAATCATTGCAGATGCAATAATCAAACATGTTCTCCTATAATGTTCTCAGTCAGCTATAATAGATCTGATTCATTTTAGTGAATCAGTTGGTTTGAATGGCTCTTTCAGATGAATTGCTTAAAAAGTGATTAATTATGGTTATTTCGGCTATTAAGCATATAAAAATGCAATATTTATATAAATGCAATTATTTATATTTGTTTGCATTTAATCACAAAAAAATATGTGTGTGTGTGTGAGAGAGAGAGAGAGTGAGAGAGTGTTTGTCCAGAAGGCATTGGATAAAAAGCTCAAGCTGTTCATGAAAGAACATCTCACTCTCCAGCACACAGTCAGTCAGAGCGGTGTACAGTACGGTTTCTGATCTTTATGATGGCATGTTTGTCTTCATCTCAGGAATTTAATTAGCAGGCTATTAATGAACTTGTCAGTGTGTTTCTCCTGTCTTTGGGTCACTTGCTCTGGCGATGATTACAGTATGTGTTCGGATGCCTTCACACCGCCGCTGAATGTCGGCCAAATCCAATTTTCTGCTTAAAACCCATGTGTGTGTGTGTGTGTGTG
>NW_015620822.1:0-1712 GCF_001515605.1 Sinocyclocheilus anshuiensis
TTTTTTTTTAATTAATTAATTTATTTATTTTTAACACTTTTGTAATTGGCTTATCCACAAAATATACATGCCTCAATTGGGTGCCTTTTTTCCGGGTTATAGATCTTGGTCTTCTTCACAGTAGAGCAGTTTGGCTTGAAAAACAATGTCAGTGTCCCTTATGTGAGATCATACAGGCTTTGTGTTAAGAATTAGTGGAGGACTGGTTGTAGGGCGGCTTAGCAATATTTCTTTGAGTTCAGAAATCCTAGAAATGTTCTCCCCGCTTTGTCTCCCTCTCGTCAGATTGCTCTGTGTTTTCGTCATATCCAGTGTCACGGTGTTAAACATTCTTGCACTAGCTCAAGACCCACGTAACTCCTTTAGCCAATTTGTCCAGTTGTATACAGTGAGCGCTCTGTTCTTCAGTCTTGATCTGTACCTGCTCTCCTTTCTCGCTGCCATGTCATATGTTTAGCGTGGCACTCACATTCTCAAAATGGACTTGGACATCATGGTGGATTGTAGAATAGATGGTTGCCAGGCAACCTTGATATGTTAGGCTTTGTAGCATCAGTTATTTTCAGTCCCTCACAGTTGCCCCTTCTATCATTGTATTTGTCAGCGTGTAATCACAGTGCCTAATTAAAGAGCGTGTCGGTAGTTTTTAATACAGTAGTTTTTAATTCTTCAGATACACCAGGAGAGATGAAGACATTGAAATATTAGCTCGTAAGGTGTCCCGTGCTCTAATTGGGATCTTCGATGGAAAAGAGAAATTCAGTAGAAGGAGAATTAATTCTACCCGTGCAGCTCACTACCTTAAGGCTTTGGCCTAATTTCGGCTAATGGATTCTGTATGGCAGCGATCGATGCTCGTGAACTGGCCCTGCCTTTGCATGAATGCGTAGGCAAGCATGCGATTAGTTCACTTTCAAGAGTTTCGTTCTTTGAATAATTTGTTCTCTACCACATTAAATACAAATGTTTCCCAAAAAGCATCCCTTCAAACCCCCCAACCTGAAGAAAAATCAATCGTTTAAGCACCAACCCGGAAAGGTTCATCTGTCGCTGGCTTGTGGTTTACTACATTCATTGCGTTATCTGTTGAGTAATTTAGCACTTAAGAACAATTGTGATTTGCTTCATTTGCCCACAGATGTATTTCAGCTTGGAGAAAAAAAAAACTCTGCAAATCACACTATCCCCCTTTAATTATTGGGCTTGTGGCTTGTTTCATTCAAGATGAATTAGCCCGCTTCCAAACACAACTGTCTGTCTGGATAGTAATTGATTATTTGGAGTGGGAGGGAGTAGAGGAAGGGGGCCCTGTGGAAAAATAATTTGTTGCTAACTGCTTTAGTGCTGCATGGAGTGTAATCTCTGACACTGAGTTACCATGTCATATATTAGCATACAGCTAAAGCGGTTGTTTTTCTCTGGGGGCTGAAAATCAGCCTTTCCCTGTTAGCATATTGTGTATGCCTTGGGATGAAAATGAGACGGTGTGTTATCTAAAACATATTGGAATATATATTATATATTATGTTTTGCTTTTTAATGTTTAAAAACTAGATAAATGTTTGTTCAAGTATTTGGTTAAAGAAAATTTATGTTTTTATTAAATATATTTACTTTTTCTGCATAAAAATGTCAAATATTTCAATTTGTCCGTTGTGGTACAATCAATGTAGCCAGTGCAGAGACTGTAAAATTGGGGTAATATGATCATA
>NW_015620823.1:0-1713 GCF_001515605.1 Sinocyclocheilus anshuiensis
TCCTTCAAAGCAGTGGCATTGATGTACAGTTTGTCAATATCCTGTACCTGTCTTCACCTGAGTGTGTCAGACAAAGTGCACTGCTGTTAGATATCGAAGGGGACAAAATAGTGTTGGTTTTATATTTTTGTTTTGCGTATTTATACATTTCACATCTATTTTTTTTTTTTCAGATCCTCTTTAGTTGAAACTACCTCCGCTACATCCCAATGTCAGAGTTTATCAAAAGCCCTGGAGGAGAAACTCATACAAGGTAATGAATTATAAATTAGTTTTATTGTGGCCATGATAATTGCAATCCAATCACAACAAATCATAGCAGAAACATATCTCATTAAAAAGTTAATTGTGTTATTTTACAGTTATAAGGCTCTTTTTTTCTTGCCTCATTTGTTTACTATTTGTGCTACAACCATTTCCATCTGCATTTCTGCCAGAATGTGTCTGTTTTTATGACTAAAGGCTTGTTTTACAGGCTTCCCGATGTATAAATGCTCTATATAGTATATTAACAGTTATTTACATGTATTTATTTATTCATTTATCTACATAAACATTTGTTTACATTATTCCATAATGCCGGGCTGCTACGTAATAACTTTACCTAGGCCATAACGCTGTGGAAGAGCCACTATTTAGATAGACTGGTTGGAATGACAATGAGAGATAAACAGAGTATTTACCAACCCTTCACCAGACGCTCCTGATATGCAAATTTATTCTGCCTCACTGCTCAAATATACATTTGGGCTGTTGGTGAAACACTTCAATCTTTTTGCAGGCGGTTAATCAGCCTGTGTTTGATTATTAGTGACAGACATTAGTAAGGTGGCACGAGACCGTTAGTAGAGTGAATGGAGGAAATGGTCATGTCTGATCATTTTTTGCACCATTTAGAATTGAATTAAGAATACTTTTTAAATGGCAATTATGAACATTGCTAAATTTGAATTGGATTTGAATTGAGGCAGCAAACAAGATGCAGAATTTAAATTTGCATTTAAGAAAGTAGAATTAAAATGGAATGAAATTCTAAATTAACACGGTTCAAACAACACATTTACTATTTTTTAATTAGATTTTTAGAATTGTTAGAAAATTGTAGAAATTGTAGAAATTTGGTGAATTTCAGTTTTTTTTTTCTGTTTAATAATTAATATTAGTTACATTTAAAAATGTACTTTTATTTAATGTATTTAGATATTTAATACATATGATTTATTATTATATTTAATATTTTACATTTTATTTTATGGACCAATGTTGAAAAAGACTTAATTACTCAAAATGCTTGATTAAAAGTCTTAAAGTCAAAAAGTGTGTCAAATTAAAACCTCAAACTGAACATCCAAGTTATCCATTCTTGCCCATTTTGTTGTTGTGGACAAATGTAGGTCATTTCTTGTATAACTGTATTCAGTTTCTTCAAATTAAATTCATTAAATTCCCCTTCCTGTCATTCTAATTCAAATTCCAATTCAGTATCATGTGGTTTGTGGTCAAATCAATTCAAATTCACACTCATCTTTTGAAAGGGAGCCAATTCTTCAGTTCTGAATTTGCTCTTAATGTTGAGTCCTTTCATACTTGGTTCCCATAAGAAATGGGCCTTTACTTTGCACGCTTAGATTAAAAGCCCTGCTCACCCCATTTGTGAGGGAAATGGCGCTTTAAACACACATTCTCAGGGGCAGTTACCTTTGTGAGAGACAC